>NC_062538.1:16537242-16594742 GCF_022655615.1 Tachysurus fulvidraco
AACAAATTTTATGAGATCTATTTCACTCTCGATATGATGGAACCTAGGTGGCATCTCAAGTAAGGTAGCAAACAATCAGTTTAGCCTTTTTGTCTGCTGCCTGCCCTTGCCTCTGGATTGTCCGCGATGAAATAATGAGCTATTGTTTTCTGAAAGCTTCTTTCTTGGTCGTTCTCTGTGTTTTTCTTATGCCTCTTTCCCATATGTCACCATATAGGCAGACATCTTTTATGCCTAAAGCTGTTGCCACTCTTCTCTGAACAAAACCCCCTACATGTCAATTCATGTTAATGTAAAATATAATGTTTTTATAATATAATACATGAAATGGCATGTTGCTAAGCCAGACATAATCTCTTTGAAACTTAGAAAATAATTTCTAAAAATAACTTTTAAATCGTATGGGACAGCATTCTTTCTATAGTTATACTGTATCACTCATTTGTGTAGCAAATGCAGTATTTAAATCATTGATTTCCATGCTGCCGGTTTAAAGTAGATTTAAAAGCATACCCCTATGTCCAAGGCTAAAGTACAAACACGTGTGCTTCAATAAGTTAACTTCAAAAGAAGCAGACATGATGTAATTACCCCTATTACCATACCGCCTCATTAAAGCAGATTTTTTAAAATGAAAATGAGTGCAAATTTGCAAATATGTGCTTTTGTATTAATAACCAATTAATGACACCATATGACCTCATGGCCTACACTAATTGCATGTTAATTGTTAGCTATTAAATCAGCAATTTAATGAAGCTATATGAGTCAAATCTTGAAGATAACGTCGTAAAGCGTGACGGGTGAGATGGCATAACCTTACAAAAAGGACGTTGCTTGGTGTGCTATTAATATAAACCAGAATTTTAAACTAAAACATAAGAGCATATACATTCATTCTACATTTTATGTACATTTAGATATATTTAACAAAATAATACTTTAAATATGCTTGGTTTATACTGACATATTTACATATATTTAGCCTATACTTACAAGGAAAGTATAATTTGGTACTCTTAGTATGCTTGGATTGTAGCTGTGTTTACTTTTCATACAGTAGCTTATTGATTGCTTTGGGGTGGAGTAACTGAGAGTAAGGAGTTCATGGGTGAAACTGAATCTGATGAATCATTGTTTGTGTACACAGTGCTATTATCTCACAAAAAAAAAATTCTATTATACTCCAATATCAGAATATACAATAGTAAATCTTATCATAAAGCATCAATTTAAATAACAGGTTTTGTAATGCAGAAATCATTGGCTACTTTGCTGGAACTGTGATATCCAGCAAATTTAAGTTGGTCTAATTAATTATTACTTTTTTTAATTCATTCATTCATTCATTTTCTACTGCTTATCCAAACTTCTCGGGTCACGGGGAGCCTGTGCCTATCTCAGGAGTCATCGGGCATCAAGGCAGGATACACCCTGGACGGAGTGCCAACCCATCGCAGGACACACACCCACTCTCATTTACACACGCAATCACACACTACGGACAATTTTCCAGAGATGCCAATCAACCTACCATGCATGTCTTTGGACCGGGGGAGGAAACCGGAGTACCCGGAGGAAACCCCCGAGGCACGGAGAGAACATGCAAACTCCACACACAAAAGGCGGAGGCAGGAATCGAACTCCCAAACCTGGAGGTGTGAGGCGAACGTGCTAACCACTAAGCCACCGTGCCCCCCTAAATTTTTAAATATAAGTTTTAAATGTTTACCTTTTTTTAGTGTGAAATATAGACATATTAGTTAAATCTCAATATGTCTAATGCAAAAAAAAGTCTTTTATAGTAAACAATATATATTTATGTTTTTTTTTGTTTGTTTTTTTGTTTTTTTACTTTTGATCGTGTATGTCATTATCCTCCATTCATCACATGCCACTAGGTTCTGGATCAGTGACTCTTGGGAGGAAAACAAGAACCTCGTAATAGCTTTGCTCATCACATTAATGAGAGAAAAATAAAGTGTGATAAAGACAGATGATCTGTAATTGGGTGAAGACTAAATGGTGCATCACCTCTTTGGTGCACATCTTCATTTGTTTGCAGCCCAAACACGGCCTTGTTCATTTGGGTGTGTATTATTGCACTGTATGAAATGATTGATTAAATCATTACTACTCATAATTAAGGACAGATCATGTGCTTTAATGAAAATGTTGCAATTACATTGTTTGTGTGTGTGTGTGTGTGTGTGTGTGTGTGTGTGTGTGTGTGTGTGTGTGTGTGTGTGTGTGTGTGTGTGTGTGTGAGAGAGAGAGAGAGAGAGAGAGAGAGAGAGAGAGAAAGAGAGAGATTCAGCCTTTCTATGTATGTTAATCATGATCAAATTAAGAGAAAAAATTTTAGTATCATTGTCAATTTCAGTCTAAAACAAACCATGTGTATTTATAATGCATTATTAAGTTGCTATTAGTTTCATGTATCAATGGATATAATTATTGCAATATCCTTTTTTATGTTTTGGCAGAAATAGAAATGGTCTTACCAAATCAAACTTTTTTTTCTTTATAATCAGTTAAAATCTATCCTTATTCATTTACACGTACAAATCGCACTCATTTCACAGGCATACATTGAAGTGCACTGCTCTGAAAGGTACATTAAACAAGGAACAAAAGAATAGAGTGAGAGAGCAAGATTGAGAGATTGATACTGGCAGCCTGAATGTGTGTATTGGGAAGATGGCGTGCTCGGTGTCAAAAAAGAAATGAACTTCAGGTGAGTGCACTTGAGTGCACTTTTATAAGGTTTTGAGGAGAAGTATGCGGAATGCCAAAGAAAGAGAAAGGAGAAAGCAGGACAGCAGAGAAAAACAAAGAAAGACAAACAAGATGTGCATTACAAATTGTTCTATTTTCACGTTTTCATAATGTTTTGTATAAGATTATATATCGGTTTTGAGCTGTGAATATTGTAAAATTCTTGTAAAGAAGGTGTTCACATTATCAAGTACTAATACTCAGCTGGTGCCGATGGAATAATTGATGAATAAATTTTAAAAAATTAATTAATTAATACTAATACTAATAAATAGCATTTATTTATGCTAATGAAATTAACTCATAAAATATATAACATTTAATAAATACATTCATACAGATTATTTATTATATATATTTTTCAAACAAAATATTTTATATCAATTAAAAATATATATTAATTGTTCAAATGAGTTGCTTTTAAATAATATTTGTTTGTTTGTGTATTTATTTATTTATCTTAGTCTAATGAAATTATTATGTAATTATAAAATCAACTGAATGTAAAGAATACATTACACACAGATTATTTTGTTTCAAAATGGATGAATTGTTCAAATATGAAAATAGACATTGTTTATAAATGAGAATAGTTTGTACTTGCAATTGACCAGCATTCATTTTAAGTCTATTTGACCTTTGAAGGTCAAATCCCCTCTGTGACTGGATAGTTTTCAGACACTGTAAAACAACTAACTCTTCATCTGCCAAGCTCACGTTGTCCCATTACAACCAAAGAACTTGTCATTTCCTGTTCCATCCATCATCTGCCACCAGTTCATTCTCAATTAATGCAATTAGAGGACAAAGGCAAAGCGTTCACCCGTGACAGGGAGTAATTATGGCAGATAAACCATAGGGGTGCCAGGAAGAGATGTATCATCACTGATTGAGCAGGTCCCCAGTTCCCTATTTCTTGTGACAGGGGGACAGGGGATCATACATCTTAATGAGACATCAGGACAAAAAATAAGTGCTAATCATTCAATGACAGAGACACAGCAATCCTCAAAGCTACTATTTAACTACACACAGCTTACTCGCAAATCAGTTCACAATTCGTTGATCTAACGACAAATGAGTAAATATTTTTTATGTTCGTAACATAAAATCCAAGAATGACTTTACTGCACCTCTTTAGCTCAGTACTAATCGAATTATTTATTAGCCTTTCACATATACGATCACAAAGCACAGTAAAAGTCTGTGTTCACATCTCAGGCTTGTTAGGAAGTTGTGAACAGGGCACAAGGTCAGACATGATACTGTTTCCCTGGAGCAGAAAGGGTTAAGAGCCTTTCTCCAACGCCCAAACGTGGCGATTTACCTGACATATGTACATATTATTAAATTAAATCATGATGTTTGCTACACATTAGTAACTAAATTCATTGCATATCATTTGTTCAATGACTGTAACCCTGGAGTTCATATGTGTTCACTTGGAAACCATGTAGACTTGTAGTTTATCTTTGATAATTTGTCATTAAGAATAAGACTAAGAATAAGACTAAGAATTTTTTTTTTTCTTCTGTGAGTGAGCAATCAGATATGAAGCTCACAGGAAAACATCATTCCTTAAGGTGAATCTTTGGCTATGCCCACATTAAAGCTTTTTGTTTGGAACCGCGTACTTTCATCTTTGTTTTAGCCTTTCGTCCACACTGAGACGGCGTTTTTGTCAACGATACCGGAGCTACACGCTTCGTGTGACGCAGTCACGTGACCATTTCAGACAAGATGGTGGGCAAGATGGTGTTTGACTCTGTAGTCTTTTTACAGTATGTGTTTTGGCAAGTGTTTTGTTTACTCTCAGTTTGCACATACTCCAGATTGTTTTTCTTGTAAATAAAGAAGCAATAAGTAATTAAAAGTAAATAAAGGCCAGGCAGAAAATATGTACATTGAAGCGTCTTATGTTTTACACATGCACAGTACAGGGACGTAGGGGTTTTCAGATGTTTCAGTGCAGATGAGCAACCTTTTGTAAACGATTGAAAATGTTAGTGTGGATGCGGAGGGTTTTTAGATGAAAATAAACCCGGATTAGTGCAGATGTAGTTTTTATCTCTAAGCGATGCATCAAGTGTTCATTTGTTTATCCATTCATTATGAGTAACTGTGTAGTCAGAATTGTGGTGGTTTGAAGGAGGCTATTGATTTGCTTTTATTATCAGGAAAAAATACTGTGCTTGTGGGATTACAAACAGTCTTTAGCACTTCTCTTGGGTGATGTAGAGGTTGAACAAGTATAAGTAGATTATTATCATGATGAACACTGATAACACACACACACACACACACACACACACACACACACACACACACACACAAACACACACTGATTCTTCAGGGCTGTGTTTCTGCTACACACATAATTGCTCTAAATTACAGAGATAATCTGAGACTGTGTGTGTGTGTGTGTGTGTGTGTGTGTGTGTGTGTGTGTGTGTGTGTGTGTGTGTGTGTGTGTGTGTGTGTGTGTGTGTGTGTGTGTGTGTGTGTGTGTGCCATCCAACTGAATGTTATAATCATTATCTTCCTTCACTTCATGGCTAACACAGACCATGTCCCATGTTTAAAAGATGAGGCACATCTATATACATAACTGAATCCTGAAGGTTAAAAAATCCTGATGGAAATTTTTGATTGACTCATTGTTGTGCTAATAGAAACTCTCAAGCATAACACATTGTTCTCGATCCCTTTCAGGGCATTAAAACAAATCCAAAGTATGCATACTGTAACTCAGACATTACTTTTCCTAAATATTACTGAGGAAAAAGTAATATATCCATGCTTTCTCAATTGTAGCCAACTGTAATGTTAGTCCACTGAGTGCCACTTTGTGTTTGTGCTTCTGAAAGTTCTTCATGTATTTGTTTATAGCCTACATCGCTTCACTGAGCAACACGAGAAGAAAAGAAATGTCAGAGCGCTGTTGATTGTGGCCAGGAAATTTTTTTATCATGTGTTCACTGAGTGTGCAATAATTACGCTCATCATAGCATAAAGATAAAATCGTAATTGCGTTCGGCTTTACGAGCACAGCGAGCTAATAAAAAAAACGACATCTGTTCTCCCTGTTCACCGGACCTCGTTAAAAAAGGAGGAATTCCTTTGCAACAGAGGAATAAAGCACATACAAAAGCTTCAGCTAATTAGGGAAGTGTGTGTGTGTGTGTGTGTGTGTGTGTGTGTGTGTGTGTGTGTGTGTGTGTGTGTGTGTGTGTGTGTGTGTGTGTGTGTGTGTGTGCGTGTGTGTGTGTGTGTGTGTGTGTGTGTTAGTTGAATGCCAAATTGGAACTACAGTGTGGCTCATATCGTTGTAACCCTCAAAGTTTGCAGGTTAGAACAAAGAAAATCTTGACTTCAGCCTAAAAATACAAGGCAAGGTGTTTCATTTTGTGTTTGTGGAGCACGTAGAGAAAAAGAGAGAGCTGGCGTTAACATTTATATTCAAATTGGGGTAGGTACATTCCACACACACACACACACACACACACACACACACACACACACACACACACACACACACACACACACACACAACCAAGCACCACAAGGTCCTTGTACTTTTAGACTGAATCCAAGTTGTTTAATTGTTCTAGCTTGCAGTCACAAGTCACAACAATACAAATTCCCCCTGACATGTGACACAGCTCGAAGTGCAACAAGCATTGTACTCAAGTTTCCTTTTGATTTCCCTCCACTTGCTTCATTGTTTGTATTTCATGTGCATTTGCTTCTGATTTGGAGTCTTGCAGTCTTCACCTCGTCTTCTCAGTGCAGTGCAGTGTGTGTATCCACAGGTCCTGTGTTTAGGCCTTGATTAGTTATAGATTATTTATATCCCTCCTGTGGCTTTGTCTTATTGCAAAAACTTGTTGTGCCCCTGTGTTGCCTTGTTTGTATATGTGTGTGTGTGTGTGTGTGTGTGTGTGTGTGTGTGTGTGTGTGTGTGTGTGTGTGTGTGTGTGTGTGTGTGTGTGTGTGTTGGGGGGAGGGGGGGGGACTTGTTTTTGATGTTTTTGACCCTCATTCATGATTCCTTTCTCTCATTTAGGGGAATACTCTCTAGTTTAATGTCATCTGCTGGCTTTCTGATTTGTGCATAAGTATAAGTAAGGATTGGGTTATATAAGTAGAACCATTGTGGTAGTTTGATGCTTTTCCTTTATATGGGTTGTACGTGTCACGTGTTTTTCTTGGTCACTTTGCAGTCCTCACAAAGCCCAATAGACGATCTAATAAAACTGAACAATGACTAGAATCACTTTTAATGTTTAACCAATAATAATGTTTGTATGGCTGTAAATAAGACTTTTAAACTTTTCTGTCAGTGTATGGATAATAAGAAACATACTTATGTGATTATCTAGAAAGTTTTCAAAAAAGAGGGTTAACTATTTTGCTTTAGACAGATTTCATTGGCCAATTTTTCCTCATTATGATTTACAGACTTGTGCTGCATTAACGTCAGCAAAACATCTTAAAGCAACACAAGCATTCCAAAAAGAAGATTAATATTAAATATATAAGCTCTTAGCATCCATTGATGTTTCTAGATAGATAGATAGATAGATAGATAGATAGATAGATAGATAGATAGATAGATAGATAGATAGATAGATAGATAGATAGATAGATAGATAGATAGATAGATAGATAGAACTATACAGAATAAACAAATAGTCATAGTTTCATCTGAAAACGTCTAATATATATACTTACATGCTAAAAATACTTATACAGTATGAGATCTGCTTGGCATGCAAGAAGAGTCAGATAGGATGTGGTTTCCTCTTAAAGAAATGAGTTCTTGCATATTTTTAAATGGATAGCCCTATAAGCCTGAGAATTTTTTATTTGTAAGTAGCTCACAACTGACACAATGAAGAGGAATGGACATCTTCAATAAGCGGTCTGCCACCGCATTTATCATGTAAAACTCAAAGCAGTGGGATCATCAACTTATTGACATCTCCTCTGTCTAATCCAGCTCCACCTTTATTAAATAATGTCACCTCATCCTCTGACACCTCACGTCAAGGCTTTTTTCAGTTTGGGAACCATCTTTTAGAACCGTAAATGTCAGCTAAGCCCCTCTTATTAATGGCCCAAGTTTCTGTCTAGATGGTCTATACCTCTATAACTATCTGTAACTATAGAAAGATGGAATATCCACATAATACCTGTCATCCAACATATCAGAAAAAGCTCTTATTGTCTCACTGTTTTGTGGGCTACTGTCAAGCACTGAGGTTTAGCAGGGTTGGCTTCCGCAAAGAACTCATAGAATCATGTGACAGAAGAGAGGTCTGTGGACATTTGCAGTTGCATTCTGTATGCAAACTGGAATTGTGCACTAGTCTCAATTCAAGTCTGTTGTATTTGTTAACAGATAAATCGATAAGCTTTAGAAACTCAGATTTTTAGATGAAGAGGTTTCGACGTGTTTTTAATTTTTCAATAGAATTGCTGTGACAACATTTATCATGTGACCCAGAAAGAAGTAGGTGACTTTCATTTCAGTGCCATCCTGTCAAATGGATATACAGGTGACTTCTCTTGTGATAGCGGCACTGGTTTGGATCCTACATGGGAAAAAAATACAGAAAAAAAATCTGTAGATCTTCACGCGATATCCAAGGCTCTGAGTGATCTTTCGCTCCCCATTTTATCAGATATTATCTTGCATATTTTCCTCTGTCAGGTATCAGGTCCTTACGCCTGGAATACTCAGAGCTGCTCTATTGGTGATGCATAGACATGGAAATGAACATGTATATTGAATACAACTAGTCAAATCAGTTGCCAATGACATTTCTACAGTCATGAGATTGTCTACAACAATTTTGTCAAATTTATTCCCAGATCTTGTATCATTTTGATATGACAATCAGCTTAGCTTTTAAACTGTGTCACTACTAATAAGCTAAGATGATTCATGAGTTCATGAATCATCTTATGATCATCTTATTCATGAGTGTCAAGTCAATAATTAAAGAAAAGTATTTCACATATAAACAAAATACTGTATATTCTATATTAGTTTTTTTTTAATATTTCATGTATTTGTAATATAGGATGGCTTTTCTACAGTATGGTGATTCTTGATGATTCTACTGAACTCTGAATGTTTGTAGCAGTTTAAACAATTTCATACATTAATTAGATCTAAATGGTTTAATCAGAATTATTTCTTTCATTTTACTCTGTGCTTTTAATTATTTACCTGGAAGTACCTACCATTTAGCCATTTTAAACTTGTATTGTTGCTTAACTACGTTTCCCTTGCTTTGGGTAGTTTCTGTTTATTACTTTGCTTATTACTGTCTCTACAGCGATCTGTCCCTATCTGGAAATAATTAATAATAAAAATAACTATGAAAACCACTACAATTAATAATGAATTTACCAGACACATACACAAACACAGGGAATATGTTACTGTGATCTGGTCAGTTCTCTGAGGTGAACTCTAATTGAACATTCCCTCTCCACATTAGCTTATCCCTCATGTTCAATTGCTCCTTTTTATTTCTCGTTCTTGTTTTCTACTAACAATGTCTTCTACAGTCACTGACACAATGCGTCCTGTTAATGTGCCTTTTTCTCTGTAACCATCTTCTCTCTCTCTCTCTCTCTCTCTCTCTCTCTCTCTCTCTCTCTCTCTCTCTCTCTCTCTCTCTCTCTCTCTTCCACCCCCTCCACTTTACTAAGCCTTCTGAGACACCTTGGCCCTCACATTCGATATCCACTAGCACTTTAATACCTACCTTATTGCAACCTTTATGATTCCACTGTTGCCTAAATTGAATGTTTTCAGTTAAGCAGCTGCACTCACTGGGAATTCACAGGATAACTTAATCTGGTCCCTTTTCAATTTCAAGGAAGTGACTGACCCTTGCAGCCTTGCCTTTTACAGTACCTGGCACTGTTTCCCTTTCTCTCTCTCCCTCTATCTTTGTCATGATACGAGGTAGTAGATCATTAGGCCACCTTATAAACTCTAATGTCAAAAGGGCAAAATTACCCTTATTTATTTAATAAAATATATTGTATAATATTTTATTGAATGGAACAATACTAAAAAAAACAAAAAAAAAATTCCTATTAAGCAACTCTTTCAGTCCCGAGTTCTCAAGTGGAAACAATGAGTAATGTTTTTAAGTCATACATATACATATGGAGAGAGAGAGAGTATACACACAGTGGTAGATACTAAAGAGTTAAAAGAAAAACATGGCTTCAGATGAGAATTTTTGATGAGTAGACTCATATTCCTGTTTCGGCTGGCAGGAGTGGAACCTGATATGACCTTCTTTTATTAAAGCCTATGTATTCAATCTGTTGTATGGCTTGTGATGCTTTTTAGCTCACTACAGGTGTAAAAAGTGTTTATTTGTGTTACTATACCTTTCTGTCAGCCATAACCAGTCTGTATTTTCTCCCATGTCCTCTTTCATCAGCAAGGGATTTCTGTCTGCATAATTTGCATAATTTAATCTGCTCTTATTTGATGTTTTTGTAACATATTTTACTTTTTTCCCCAATGTTTTTTATTCTTTTGCTCTTTCAGTCAACCAGCAGTTTTGAAAATACATCTCAGCAACAATCATGCCACAGTCAATGAACATTTCCCCCATTTTTGATTCATATCTGCACGATTTAATGCATTGCACTGCTGACTTTCTACACCTGCACTATTGAGAGCGTCCTGACGGGTAGCATCACTTCTTGGTTCGGGAACAGCACCATGCAGGACAGGCGAGCCCTCCAACACCCGGTGCCGGACCAGGGCCAGGAAGATTGAAAAGGACCTCAGCCTTCCCAACAATGGACTCTTTTCTTCGTTGCGTTCAGGAAAACACTTCCACTCCTTGAAAGCAAACACAGAGAGAATGAGGAGAAGCTTCTTTTCACAGGCTATTCGGAGTTTAAACCAGGAAACACCCAGGAACTAGTACTGGACCTCTCCCTCCGTCTTCACTTTTTCCTGCACAACCTTTTATTGCACTATGACACATTAACTCTGGACTGTCACTTTAACTCTGGACTTGCGCAACACAGTGCCACTTTATACCACAACATACTGCACATGGACACTTTAAGGACAATCACAAAATCATTTTAATTTGTACTCCCAATACAACACATTTATGTATATACATATATATTATTCACATAAATTTGGATTTATTCTTTTTATTTATCTACCTCCTTTTGGTTTTATTTTTATCCTTAATTCCATTCCTTTTAATGCTTGAATACCAGACAGACGTAAAAAAGCATTTCACTGTATGTCGTAACTCTGTATGTATGTGTATGTGACAAATAAAATTTGATTTGATCTGCTTTGTTTTAACTTATAATTTTATGATCTAATCACTTGAAAGTCCCTTTATTCCTAATAAAGTGGATGGTGAGTGTATTACAGTGATTATATTCAGGTTATTACTGCATCAGGCTTCCTACTGTATTTTCACTGGATAATTACATGATAAATAGAATTTGTGACTTTTGAGGCACAATCCAATTTCCACTAACCAACTACTGTATCATGGAAATGTCCCATACAGATTAAGGCTAAATTAGAACAAAAACTAATTCAGTTTTTGTATCTTTATATTATTTTTTTTATTTATTTTTTATAATGGTGGGGAGGATGCTGAAAAAACGGAGCTAATGACCGTAATTAGATATGTGCATTAGAAAACTGCTATTTGAGCAGATATTTAAAAAAACAAACAAAAAAAAAACAACAACTCCAGGCCGTCTACCAGAGTCCAGAGTAATTAAATAAATAATGTTGGAAACAAAAAAGCAGAGAATAAATGATGAAATCTTAGCCAACTGGACAACTACTGTCCCAAAGCTGCAAATTAATACAAACCCTACCGCAACTGTCACTTAAGGCTGAATGATTTTCCATAAGAGGGCTCAAATTGCCCTTTCTCCTGCCAAAAAGCAACAAAAACAGTTTGCTCTTCCCAGCTAAATGGCCATAACATGGAACCTAGAGCACTGTGTGTGTGTGTGTGTGTGTGTGTGTGTGTGTGTGTGTGTGTGTGTGTGTGTGTGTGTGTGTGTGTGTGTGTGTGTGTGTGTGTGTGTGTGTGTGTGTGTTTGCCCCTCTCTGTTTTTGAGATGCTTGGCCTAATCTTTTTTTAGTCTAATAGCTAAGAATAACAGCACTTCTGGCTGTTTTTGTGTATAAAGGTTTTATCACTGCAGGCCTACTCAACAATTTGAGAGGGTATATGAGGCTATATGTAGTTATACTATTTATATATTTCAGCAGGTCTTGATGGTGTGATAATAATACTTGTTTTTATTTGTGTTGTGAAATCCAATGGATGGATTAGGGACAAAGAAAACTCACATTTATGTTGGGATGAGTATTTGAAATATATGACATTGGTCTCAGGTTATAAGATCACTTTAGTGTAACATTTGTGGAAGCCGCCGGATGCGAAGATCGAACCCTGATCTGTGTGGTTGTGTCGATCGCCAGTATTTAGCAGTTTAGATTCATTTGCAGGATTCAATGGATTCAACTCTGACATGGAAACCTAAATATCCTAAACAAAGCATAACTGACATATAAAGACTTTCTGCTTGAACGGGTGTGTTGTCAAGAACATAAACACAGCAGGGATCTTCTCCTGGGAATCAATAGACATGTCCATTCTGTCTTTTGGATATTTGAGCTATTTCATGTTATGACCGAAATGAACACTCGTTATTGAGTTGTGTTTCTGTCTGTGTTTGAGAATGGGGCAATGACCTCATTAACAAAGCTACACAGTGTCAGTGGTTTATTCAAGTGTTCACTATTTTATTACCCAGTGTGTTACTGTTTTATCGAGAAGGAAAAAAGCGCCACGGCGTCTTAAGTAAAGTTGAATTTCCTGAGTCAATAACTCCTGAGCTAAACGCTGTTACTACACAACACGGTTGTAGCTGCCTCTCTACATTACTACAATTGTCACAAATGTGCACTGAACACTCTCTCCGCCGCATATTGACAAGCCCCGCCCCTTTCTGCTCATTGGCTACACGTTTGTTTTGATTTTTGTTTATTATCGTCCTGACTCAGTTTTCTGAAGCATTTCTCAAAAATCAGAGACCCTGCCTTTAAATCATTTTATCACTAGTGCTTGGACCCCTAAACATTATGGATTAAAATAAATATATCATATAAATATATCAGTTACTTTTCACTACTGGGGTAAAAACCTGGATAAAAAATCTTTAGCAGTTGTCTACAATTTCTCATTTACTGTATATCATGCTAGTAAACCTCTCAGTTCCACTAAAACTTTTTTAATGAATTTATTATAGAATTTTTTTTTTACTTATCCATCCATCATCTATCTATCATCCACAAGCATATATGTTCAAATTGATGTTTCATAAAATCAAACTACACAAGCCTTTACAGTCAATCATTGCTAATTGTAACAGATAAAGCCATCATACTATCAAGAGAAGATGATGCAATTCTATATTGATGTCTAAAACATGATGATAATAATTAAAGTGTTAAAATAACATTTGGCTATTATTACACGACTATATTTTGCTAATTTGTATTCTTTATTGATTGTTACTACTAACTTACTATGAATTAGCTAGCTAGCTACGATATATATGAAGTGTCATTAGCTAGGTTACATCATATTTTCCTACATCCTTCTAAGTACATGTTTTATTGTTTGTCTCCCTCTCTGACCAACAATGCAAAACATCATGCTGAGCAGTGCCTCTGCTTTATCTTCCAACTACGGTTGCTCTTCTAGTCCAACATCAGTAATCAAGCTCTGTGTTGCAACGCAATAGATTTGTGCACGATAAGAGCATTTTCAGTATTTTTATTTGATTTACTGTAAGAAACTAAAAATCAATTAAAAAAAATTATTTTACAAAAAATATTTATAATTTCAGTTAATCATGATACAATACAACTATCGTGTGTGTGTGTTTGTGTGTGTGTGTGTGTGTGTGTGTGTGTGTGTGTGTGTGTGTGTGTGTGTGTGTGTGTGTGTATTGCTATTGATGATTATTAGGATAAATTAAATAAAACATGCTCTACAAGATGAGTAAAAGACATTAAGAGAGCAGAGCCCTGACCTGGAGCTCTAATACCCCAGTGGTATGGATCAATGAAAACTATTTAATGATTGCGGAAAATTATGAAATACAGCACCATCCAATGATGTCGATGTATGCAGCTACATTCTGCACATTCTATAAACTATTTGAAATGATGTATGTTTAATTCATATTATTTCTTATAGATCAAGTTTGATTTAGTTCATCTAATCTAACTAACTAACATGTACTAACATGTACTTAAGGTGGTCGCTATATACAGGTATGCATGAATTCATAAGGCTCATGTCTTAGTTATGGGTAGTTCCTCCTTAAATGGAACTAATGATTAATACATGTCTTTACTTATCATTAGTTTGTATTTAATTAAGTATTAATTCAGGTATTAGTGCAGGATTATTCATGTTCTTTTACTGTAAAGTGTGACCAGGAATTAATTGTCCAGTTAGAGAAACGTCTAGAAATGATGCTTTAATTGACTTGTTTAAACTGAAAGATCACCCAGCCTTAGTTAGTTTGTCAAGACAATACACAAATACAGGAACTTTAATTTTAAACCCCTGTTTAAAGATTTGATGTGTGTCTTTATCTTTACAGATAGACTTAATAGGAAGGATCAGGAATTATAGGGTAGAATTTAAATTTGAAATGTCACTAAAAGAAAATGTCACTAGTTGTGTACCTGCATCTGCATCAGCTTCTTTGAATATTTTTAAAAAGGCCAGAAAGGCCATGTCATCAAAAGAGCAGCAGTCATGAAGAAACTAAAACACACTTTATTTCACATTTACAGATTTAAAAAAAAATCTGTTTAGGCTGATTGTTACTTTCGTCAGACGTCAAAATTGTTCCTGTTCAGAGACTTCTTAAGCGCAAACTCATAATACATGCAGAAAGAAAGCAAGCTGTGACAGAGGGAGAAAGAAAAAAGGTTAAAAAAAAAAAGTAAATTGGTACAAGTACACCTACACTGAATTAATGTGACAAGAAAAAGGGACAAAAAAAAGGAAATAAAAAACATCTACTCATGGGGTTGAAACATGTTTATGAAATTGCTTCATGAAACATATACACCATGCATGTAATAGACATTTACAGTCACACTGTACAGCATTTAGACATGCCAGTCAGCCTACAACACATGCCTTTGGACTGGAGGACCATGAGGAACCTCTTGAAGAACATGCAAAACTCCATATGCACTGGGCAGAGGTGGAAATCTACCCCAATCCACCACCCTCACCACCACCACCACCCCCCCAACACACACCTCTGAGCTAAACACTGTTACTACACAAATAACACCTCTTTTCTCTCGTAGTAATGTAGAGAGGCAGCTACAACCACGTTTTGCTAGTAACAGTGTTTAGCTCAGGAGTTATTGACTCGGGAAACTCGATTCTGTGAATATGCGCCAACTTTACTTAAGGTCGCTTTTTTCCTTTTCGATAGGTGAGTAACGTTGGTTTTGCTTTGTTACACAGAACTAATATATGCCGTCCTTTGCATGATTATGCTTGTGTGTCATTTTTGCTTTTTTGTTTATCTGCAATTGTATTGTTCTAAAATTCAGCTATGATAAAGACACATTTCTTTCCATTAGTTGCCTGGGTTACGTATGTATGTGTGGGCGGAGCTATCAATACAGGGGTGGGACCCATTCTGGTTAGGGGCGTGTTTGTTTTGGTGAGTTCAAATGTCGACATTGGCTTTCAAACAAAGGGGACCGTTGGCAAAGTGTAGAACACCAGATTACATAAGTGGTATTGAGTTGGTCCCAAATACATATCTAATATACATAATATACATAATCATGTTTGTTATTTATTTGAATCTGTTTCATGAGAAATCTTTGTGTGGTATGAATTCATCATGATGTTCACACATTGTTCAGATGCTATATATTTCATTCAGTGAGTATGCTTTTTACCTTAAATGTTATAGACAGGTCTTAATCAGGAAGATGGATTCAGCTGCAGGTGTGACACTCTTATAGGATGAGATTTTGTGCAAGACAGCAATGCTGGCATGCTATTTGTTTTTCACCGTAAACAAAAATCTCAACATAAAGTCCATACAGACCTAGGGACACATTCATGGCTCCATTTTTATCTCCAAGAAACACTGTTCTCTCTCAGGTAAGGTTCTTTCCTCTCTCTGTCAGAAACACTCAGAAGCATGAGGAAAACAAATTGTCATTCGATTAGCAAACTGATATAAAGAAGACATGATTAACCTGTTACATATAAGATAGAATATGGTTTTAATACATAACACAACAATAATCAAGCTTTTGTCTACATTTTTTCAAACTAAAGTAAACCCTGGCAGATTTAAAAGTAAATTTTGGTACTGTGCATATGTTGGTAAATTCCAGTTTATAAATAACATTATGTCATATTATCAATTACATCACATCCACAACACAACTAATTTGAATATTAGGATGGCAACAAAACTGGCAATGTTAAATCTTCCAGTAATGCAACTCAGCCAGTGCAGCACTCCTCAACTGCGGATTGAAGAAGATCGCTAGTATTGTTTGGTTGAACTTATTAGATGGGTTTATTGTAGTATAATTCAATTTTACAAACTTTGCATTACACCTATCAGTGTAAATGTAATAACTAATCTATTTAATCTTAAGAGCTTACTGTATATAAGATATAGTGAATTGCTTTATAATTAAATTTACAATATAAAGCTCTCAAATGATATGATCTTTTTCCAATCTATATTGATAAATGAAGCGACCATTTAAATAGACATGATTTTTTTTTTTTTTCTTCCCAACATCCCAGAACCTTCCAGCAACAACATACTGTACTGTATGCTGGACAATAATTATTCTGGATGCTATAGTCTTAGGAATGATTTTCTTTTCACTCAACTAATCTGTTAAATATTTGAGAAACATCTTCAAACACAAAATCCAACTGATTTACTACTAAAGATTAATGGTCGCAGGTGTAGAATTCTAATCTAGAGCTTCACAAAACGATCTGTTCTTTTGCTATCTGATAAAGGCTCCTCATGCAGAAAACCAAGGAAATGAGAAAATAGAAACAATTTTCAGTTCGCCTGCTTCATTCTTCTTTCACTTTCAGAGAAAAGTTGTTTGATTATGAAAACGGATCGGAGATGAGTTGTAGGAGAAATGATTTAACATCTATTTCGAGTGGATGGAAAAAAAAAAAGCATGCAAATGACAACCATATAATGAGATTGAAGGAGGATTGGATAATATAAAATCACTCAGACAGATAATTGCAATCAGTGTTAGTAAAGAGCGCTGCACATGTGAGAATATAAGACTTGGGTGTATGCATGTGTGTTTCCATCAACTGTTATTATAATGAATATTGTGTAGTGGAGCAACAAGGTGATATCATCAAAACATGCAAGGAAAAAAAGAGACTGGTCCATCTTTACAATGCATGTACGGCAAAATCTATTACTATCCAATGATATGTTGTAGACGGATAGATAATACATTAGCAAAATATTGTAAATATTCAATTCAATTCAAATTTATTTGCATTGTGCTTTTAACAATTGACATTGTCTCAAATCAGCTTTATAGAACATAAGAAACATAATACAAAAAGTTTAAAGTTATACAAAGATTATTATTAAAAAAAGGATTCAAGATTAATATTAGACATTAGATTGATATTAGTGTTTAGACAGTTGATATAAAGGACAATATACAGAATATATAGTTTTAGATTTTACATCAAATATTTCACATAGAAATGTGGACAAAATTGTCGGTACTCTTCCATTAAAGAAAGAAAAACCCATAATGGTCCTTCAACAAGATATTGACCCAAGAACACAGCTAAAAACAGCCAAGAATGCCTAAGAACGAAATGTTGGTCTATTCAGAAGTGCCCTTCTTTGAGCCCTGATCTAAATCCTATTGAACATCTGTGGAAAGAGCTGAAACCTGCAGTCTGGAGAACCTTTCAAACCTGAGACAAAGGTTATATAATATTAATAAAGGTTATAATATATTAATAAAGGTTTTTCTTTCTTTAATGGAAGGGAACCAACAATTTTGTCAACATGTATACATTAAAGTTTGTATATGAGAATGAGATGAGTTTTAATGACATAAACAGACCTGCATTTTGTTCTGCGTTTCGACATTTGAGAACAATCGAAGAATTGTTTATTAAGAAATTAAGAAAGAATTAAGAATTAAGAAAGAAAAACAAATGACAAGCTGTAAATTCTAAATAAGACTTTAAAGTGAAATGAAGATGCTTTAATTTGGCTTTTTTCCTAAATGAATGTAATTTTCATAACAACTTATCTTATTAACAACAAATTAAGCGAAAAGTAGAATCTTGGACATTTTTTACATGAATTTCTTAGTGAGACTGGAGCTGCGACAGACTCCACAAAAACCTTATGACCCATTTCAGATCAACTCCATCAGAGCATCGTTTGAACACACGGATCAAAAGAAGAGATTAGACGTGAGGAAAATTAGACCTTCTGTACAAAGCAGTTAACGCTGCCCAATATCACACATTTTTCAATTTAAACAGAGACCTAAAATAGTGAAGAATCTATTAGAACCTTCTGTTTAGTTCCGATTTGAAGGACAAAGTGATATCTTTTTTGCATAATCTTGCAAAATAATTTGCAAAATACAGTACAGACCAAAAGTTTGGACACACCACCTTTTTCAACAGGACAATGACCCCAAACACACCTCCAGGCTGTGTAAGGGCTATTTGACCATGAAGGAGAGTGATGGGGTGCTGCGCCAGATGACCTGGCCTCCACAGTCACCGGACCTGAACCCAATCGAGATGGCTTGGGATGAGCTGGACCGAGAGTGAAGGCAAAAGGGCCAACAAGTGCTAAGCATCTCTGGAAACTCCTTCAAGACTGTTGGAAGACCATTTCAGCTGACGACCTCTTGAAGCTCATCAAGAGAATGCCAAGAGTGTGCAAAGCAGTAATCAAAGCAAAAGGTGGCTACTTTGAAGAACCTAGAATATGATGTAGCGATTTTGGCTCGCAAAGCAAGGTAAATATTTATAAGTAACTATAACGTGTTATAGTGACTTCTAAATATTTTAACCTAAGTTGAAATTAACGGTAATGGAATTAACGTTACACTTATTTGGTCTGTTCGTCCGGCAAACAGGCCATGTAACCTTTATTAATTCTATGAAGGCGGTATCTTCCCGGCCAAGAAAGATTCGCTTCCCTTTTACTTTATACCGTAATTTAAATTAAATTAACTTAATAGAGCATGTAGTTCAGACCAGATGTTGCAGGTACCTTAGTTTGTGAGTGATACTCAGAGACAATCACTTATTTGGCACAAAAATATGGCATTTAATGAATGAGACAAACACAACATAAAACTAACTACACAAACAAACAAAAGAAATAGGGAAAACGAAGATGAAAATAAAATAAAACAAAAGAAATTAAAATTGGGGAAAGGGAGGAAGAGACTGGAAAGAAGAAATTAGAGAAAGGAAGGAAAGGAATGGCAAGCTTAGACTTCAAAATTAATCACACCCTAACTGGGAAATCGTCACCGGAAACTTAAATTCACCTTATGATTCAGTGGAAGATTCCTACTTAAAAATATGCATCTAAATTGATTGGTAGAGGAAACGGTTACTTGCATTGGCTTACTGCACAAGAGTCCGGATGCAACAGAGAAATCTCTGAAAAGTCAGTTAGGGTGGGGTCAGACGTTCTTCCAAGTTCTCCTGAAGATCAGAGCAGTTGTCGTTCTTGGAAGTGAAGCTTGCTGGAACTTCTTTGAAGGAAGATGGAGTCGTCTTGAAGCTGTTCCGAACGTCTGACCACTGATTAGTGGTGTTTGTGACAATTTAAAGGTCGCGAACTCCACCCATCTTTGGGGAGATGACCAATACTTCGGTCAGGATTTTGGAGGGAAAAACTCCCTTTGTTTTCAGGTGTCTGTGGGCGTGGTTTAGCTATCAAACATTTAGATGACTTTAAAGTTTGATCCAGGGTGTATTAAGATGGTATGGCGCCTTTCGTGCTCAAATAAAATACACCGTTGTTTAAAAAAAGGAGTAACTGATAATTTGTGGTCATTTGGATACTAAACATGAAGGGTAATGACGGTATAAAGGCAGCGGTACGTTACATACACAGATCAGTAATCAAAGGGTAACTGATGTTAATACGATATTGTGTTCTTATAAAGGCAAAGAAACCCAAATGAAACATAAAACAAGATGCACTTTCATTAGGGAAGTAAAAAGAAAACGATAGCTTCGTATACATTCTGACATCAGACCTTAAAGGGGCATACAGCATTAGAACAGGTATACATTAACATGTCATGATCAGTAATTAGAGTGTTAGTATTTAACGGATGTTAAATACAATGTTGTTTCTGACACATGAATAAAATACACTCTTGTCAGGAAATGAAATAAAATAATTTTAAGTCAGGCAAGCCTTCCTTAAAAGAAGAAACCATTACAAAAAGGGTTATAAGAATGAGAACCTTAGAGTATCTTATCTTCGGGTTTTATTAGTAAATGGAATGTCTCATTGTGTTTTGTGTGTGTGTGTGTGTGTGTGTGTGTGTGTGTGTGTGTGTGTTCTGTTTGAGGGCCCCAGAGAAGCCGCATGGGGTTATCTGGTCTTTGTGTAGGCTCCAGTCATTCTGGAGCCAGGTGTGTGTGTAAAACTGGGTTGCTCATCGGTTAATTGAGGAGTAGATGTTGAAATTTAGGGTGCCTGGGACATGAAATCTAAAATGACCTGTACCAGACGCTACAATAACATATTTTCAGTTGTTTCACATTTTTTTGTTATGTACGTATATAATTCCACATGAGTTAATTCATAGTTTTGATGCCTTCAGTGTGAATCTACAATTTTCATAGTCATGAAAATAAAGAAAACTCTTTGAATGAGAAGGTGTGTCCAAACTTTTGGTCTGTACTATATTTCATTTTTTATAGCTTTATCTAAGTTGGAGTGTAGTCGTTGTATGTTTCGAGCAATACAATCCCTAGAAAAGGTTTATGTCAAGTGTCAGTGGAGAAGAACAGCATGAAGAGAATTTGAGCTGAAGCTGCTTATTATATGGCAGGAGTATGGAGATAAACTGTATCCCCAGCAAGAGGTGGTGCTGTTTACAACACTGATTGGTTTAAATTACATGCATTATACTCTAAAGATGGTTGAAAGTAATAGATGGTTTAAAATGCTGACAGCTTCCCAATTTGCGAAGAAGGTCATCACAAAGTCATTGAAATTTGCACATCAGGCTGATGTACGGAATATACTGTATGTGCTAGTTTGTTCACCTCAGTGTTCACAGTGATCCTTCTCTAGTCTTTCTCAAAATTTCACATTAGCTTACAATTTTTCCTTTCAGGGAATCACATCAATGAAAGTCTGGTACGTTTAATCGATAAACATCCAAATGAAGTAGGACTTAAACACAAACACATGCAGTCACGCATGACAGTGCCGACAGGAACTAACTTGATTGAGAACTGTGGTCTATTAGTTTACTAAACCATGTGGCATAGACATAATACATCCCATACCCGGGTGCTCCTGTAGAACTGATCAAATGACGTTATCATTTAGTGCTGATTAATATTATAAACAGCAGCTATGCTAATTTCTCGCCACTTGCCTCTCTTTTTCTACACATCCCGATGCATCCAGGGATTGTACCAGCTCCAGTTGTGTTCCACGTCATGAGGATTTCGGACATTGAAGGACCTGGAAGATGCCAAACCTGTGAGGATCCTGAGGCATCTATGCAGTAGATGTAACAGCTACAGTTGGATTCCGCTTCATAAGAATTCAGGAATTCAGAGAGATGTCAACTACATGTGGCCTTTAAGGACAAAATCCTCCTAATCAATACACAATTGTTGGATTGTATATGACTGTAGAAAGGACATTATTCATAATAACACTCTCTGGTGTTTATAGCTATTTATAATCACACCCTGCAGTGTCATGAGGTTAGCTTTTGAGTCTGGTTCCTCTCAAGGTTTCTTTCTCTTCCATCTAAGGGAGTTTTTCCTCACCACAGTCGCTCATTGCGGGATAAATACAAACACATTAAAATATAAGTCTAATATTAATCTTGAACATTTGTATAATGTTCATCTTTGTATAGTAATAATAAACTTTTTGTACTATATTTCTTATGTTCTGTAAAGCTGCTTTGAGACAATGTCCATTGTTAAAAGAGCTTAACAAATAAAATAAAATTGAATTGAATCAAACTGAATTGAACTGAATTGAATTGAATGTGTTCAAATTAGTTCACATTTTCCGAAATGTGTTCTTTCCACATTCAGGGCCTTGCTTTACTGTGATAACTGAACTAACCTAATGATGTACAATTACATTTTGTGCACATGACAATAAAGAGCTTTAACAGTTTTTATTTCATCACTAAGCCAGGTTGGTAATCACTAAAGGAAGCTTTTCTGTCACATTAATATGATGCAAACGAATTCCAATCTCTTAATGGCAGCAATGTTATAGTGCCCATGCTAGCATTTTGTTCTGCTCAACAATGCTGCACTTGCACCGAGTAAAAACAACTGCTGGTGCAGATGTACTTTACTCTATGAGATTAGCCTACAGTATGAGACCATTTTGAATGTACCTTCCAAGGGTCACTGATTTACTCCCTTAAATTTAAATCAACATAAACTTTGCTGTGGCATTTAGAATTTATGAGCATGTAGGGGTGTTTAGATGTGGGAGACAGAAAACGTTGGTCACCACAAACCTCATACATACATTTTAAATTCCTTGGTAATATGCATGGCGTTTCTGAGTAGCACTGCATCCAATATTCACATAAATCCGATGCTTCCTAATGTGTAGTCCCCTCTAACATTTTTGCTAGTGAATAAATGCACAACTGTTTATTACATCAAAATGAATGAACAAATTGGTTAATTCAAAAGAACGTGAAATGATTATTGATATCAAAATAAGGGGAAATGGTATTTCTATGGGTTTTAAATGCTACAAATGGGTAATGGATATTTAAATGAAAATATCAAATGCTTTGTGCTGTGTTAACTTTCTCAAACAGATATATCACAAGAAAAATAGGCCGTGTGTGTGTGTGTGTGTGTGTGTGTGTGTGTGTGTGTGTGTGTGTGTGTGTGTGTGTGTGTGTGTGTTTTGTATCTGTGCATAAATATGTCTAGGCAATATTTTTCTTTGTCTCGGCCACAGGTGACTTCTCATTTAATTCCTGTGGCCTTCTCTTACTTCGAAAGAAAGGTCAGTATACTCTAGTACTTTGTAGAAATAATGTTGACTATTGGATAGATGGACAGTCCACTAGTTTAAAACAATGCTTTTAGGCATAACATTTTGACCAGAGCTGACTACACTTGGCTCTGTATGAAGCAAATCATTACAAATGATACAGTAATTACAGTGTGGTAATCACGTACTGATCGAATGATTCATAGACCGTCACAAGCACTACTGCAAGTACATTTAAGATACAAAAAAATGTTGACATGTCCATTAAAGGGACAAAAACAGCTACAGCAAAAAATATTCCATGCGAAATTATCTTTCAACATTGGTAATGCATAAAAGCTAGTACTTACTGTTAGGAAAGCAACAGGAAGCATCTGTATGTGATGCTAAAAGAGAGATAAAGAATGAGACACATTGAGAAAAGGTGGTAAAAAAAAAAGCCTATGATTGACAGCTGAAAATCCAGATACAGCTACATCCTTAAAAGAACTGTAATGTTTAAAAAATTTCAACCTGATTTTTTCCACGGAGCAACTGTAAAAGAATGTGAAAAGAAAATGAATCTGTATAAAACTGATAGCACAATCCTGTTTCTCCAGCAACTCAAGCACTGCTGTTCCTGTCAGGTATTGCTGGGATTATTCCCTGCCTGAACACTAGGGGGACATTCTGGCAGGCTTTGTTTGTCTGTGCCATGTGCTTTTGTTTTTGTATCAAGTGTGCTAGCCGAGCCCTTTCCTTATCTGGTCCCGCCTCTGCACACCTGTTGCTTGTGTTTCATTTTATGTGTGTTTCATTCAAAATGATTGTCATTTTATACCGGTTGTCTTGGGTCTGTTTTTTGTTGAGTTTGTTTCTGTGTTCCCATATTTTGTGTTTCCTGTTTCCTAGTGTTTCTACCCCTTTGTTATTTTTTCCCTAAATAAACTCCCTTTTATGTTATCCATGCAATTGTCTCTGTATTTTATCCACGAAGACATCCCGCTTTCCCTGACAGAAGGACTCAGCCAAAACTCAGACCCAGTGGGATAACCTCATTTTTTCAATCATGGAGCATCTACCCTAGATTATTTTTTGGACCTTTTTTCAGGTGAACTTCGCTCCGCAACTATTCCTGTGGGGCAGGCAGGGGAACAGGTCCTGTTTTCCTGTGGAGGGTGTCACCTCATTTTTTGCACGGGGATATTATAGGCCTGTATCTTTTGCCTTTTCTGGTTTGTGGACCTTTTCTTGCTCCTGTGGATGTCGCTCGGGACTTCTGCTCGGCTGTGGATGTCGCTCGGGACTTCTGCTTGGCTGTGGATGTCGCTCTGGACTTCTGCTCGTTTGTGGATGTTGCTCTGGACTTCTGCTCGGTTGTGGATGTCGCTTGGGACTTCTGCTTGGCTGTGGATGTCGCTCTGGACTTCTGCTCGGTTGTGGATGTTGCTCTGGACTTCTGCTCGGTTGTGGATGTCGCTTGGGACTTCTGCTTTGTTGTGTATGTTGCTCGGGATTTCTCGTCGGCTGTGAACATCATTCGGCCCTTCTGCTCAGCTGTGGACTTTGCCCCCCCCCTACCTTGCCGTGTGCCGCGCTCCCGCGCTTCTCCATGTTCCTCGCTCATCCCTGATTCTAGCTGGGATCATTGCCCTTTTGCTTTTTGTTGCATGGTTCTGGGTTGGCGCATCGGGAGCTGTGCCTTGAAAGGGGGTACTGTCAGATTTCTGTGCCATGTGCCTTTGTTTTTGTTATTTTGTATCACGTGTGTTTGCCCTGCCCTTTCCTTATCCATTCCCACCTCTGCACACCTTTTTCTTGTGTTTTAATGATTGTCAGCCCTATTTATACCTGTTGTTTTGCATCTGTTTTTTGCTGAGTCTTTGTGTTTGTGTTCTTGTGTTCCTGTTTCTGTTTTCTTGTGTCGTCTGTTCCCAGTTCCCTAGTGTTTCTAGCCCTTTGTTATTTTTTCCCTAAGTAAACCCCGTTTTATGTTACCTCTGCACTTGGGTCTGTATTTTATCCACAAAGACACACGCTTTCCCTGACAGTTAAAAACTGTTGTGGATCATTATTCCCTTTCTCTTCAATGGTCAATTTCATGACATGAAAATGCAGGTAAAAAAAAGTGTAGCAGGAATTATTTTCTGTTTCCGACTCTACTTGTGATCCTCTCTTGTAACACCTACTGTTTATTAACAGTAGGTGTTATGAGAGATACATGCTCAGGGTGTAGGATCACACGGTGAGGCAGGTGGGGGGAGCAAGGCACACGGTGAGGCAGGCGGGGGACAGAGGCACACAACGAGGCAGGTGGGACGAGTGACGTCCACAGCTGAGCAGAAGAGCAGAGCAATGATCTATATAGGATCACAAGATTTCCACTTACTAGTAATTAGTAATTCCATGTTTATGTGCATTTGTTTAAGTTTTTCATGTATCTTAGGTAACGGCCCAGCATCCCAGTTATTTGTATAGCGCCTTTAACAATGGACAGTGTCTTAAAGCTTTACAGAACATAAGAAATATATTAGACAAAATATATATTATGCAAAGATTATTATTTTAGAAAATTTTAACATTAATATTATACTTATATTTAAATGTGTTTATATTTATCCTCAATGAACAAGCCTGAGGTGACTGTAGCAAGAAAAAACTCCCTTAGATGGAAAAGGAAGAAACCTTGAGAGGAACTCAAACTCAGAAGGGAAGCGCTGAACACTGAAGGGTGTGATTATAAATTGTTATAAACAATGGCGAGTGTTATTATGAATATTGTCCTTTCTTCTGTTTCTTCTTTCTTCATTTACATTTGGACAATTGTGTACTGATTAGGAGATTGTTGTCAGTGTAGTTAGCATTTAGTTAGCGGAACATACATGTAACTGGTGCTGGTAAAATCTTTGGATGCCTCGGTATGGGTAGAAAAAGGGAAGCAAGTGGGGAGGAATTAGCGTATCTGCTGTTTATAATGTTAACCAGCACTAGATAATAATGTGCATTTGTTCAGATCTACAGATTTATTTTTTTGTCTCATGTTTTCTGCATCATGTTTTCTGTTTTTTTTTTTGTTCTCTGTTAAGTGTCTGGATTTTTGTTGCCTAGTTTCATCCCTCGTGTTCTGCTGTGTCTTTTACTGTCTGTTTGTTTAGTTATTTTACCAATAAAACCTCTATCTGCCTTTAATCCCTCCAATTGGGTCTGGATTCTGTTCCCACCTGACGATGTTAATTAGTGTAGCAAGTTCATGTTCTTTTTTCTGTAAAAAACTGGAAAACGCATTGAGGGTTTCAAATTTTTTAAATAAAATTATTCAAATAAGATGGAATTTTCAAACTGTATTTATTTATTCATTTATAAACCAATCCTACTTAATACACTGTCAAATTAGTTTTGAGTGTTGACAAATTTTGGTTTAGGTTTTAGTGGTTGGTGGGGGACTGGAAGTAAGTCTCATAGGGAAGTTTGAATGTGTCTGGAATAGAAAGCCACATGGCCACAGCATGCAGAGTTTTTGTAGACTGTCCATTTAACCCCCAGTGTCTAGTGAGACCTTTCACTGAATTCTAAGTGCAAAAAACACTTATCAGTGCACTGCCTTATTTCCTAAAAGAACAACAAACCCAGCCAAAAGCCCACCAAGTGCTAAACCATTATCTGTTATTACGCATCTATTAGCATAATGCCAGGTGGACCCATGCTTAGCCTTTTGGTCAACCACAAATCCGCCGGCACAGTGGGGAATACCAGCTGCTCAAATTTCCTGCCAAGCTTTGGCAGGTTACTACAAAAAGAAATATGACCAGGACAGGTAATTGAAGCTGTTGAATTTATCACTGTTGGATAAAAGTAATGTCATATTGTGTTGAATCCAAAGGGAGCAGAAGTCCATCATAATCCAATTTGTGCCATTTTTGCAGAGACATTGCAGAGACAGGGCTATGTGGGTTTTACTGTGGAGGGTAATCACATTAGATAGGGGCTTGCTTTTTAAAAGAATAATAGCCCAAAGAAATACAGATCAGAAATTTTAAAATGCGATAAAGCAATAAAAAAGTTGAAGATTAAGGCAAATGCCCCATATGGTTTTAATGACATGCCAATGACGACGTACTCTCTCTGAAATCATGCATCTGTCTATAGCCATATTGTCCATCATAACCTTCACCTGCAGAGATGACACTCCTATATGGAATATGTCAGGCTTTTCCTTTCTTCCCATCTGTCAGTGTATTGGATTTAATCAACATTGGATGAAAATAACCTGAATAAATGCAATACTGTAATGTGTCTGTCTGTGTTTTCCCCTGTTTTCTGTCTGCCGTCTCTCCCTGATGTTAATTGTTGACCCCGCCCACCTATCTGTTACCATGGACACTAATTACATTCAATCTCTTCCCCATGTGTTTTGTCTTAGTCCTTGTCTGTCTCTGTTTTGTGATTGGTTCTCGTTCACCATATATACTCTGTCTGTTCACTTCAATGTTGTTGGTCGTTTTTGGTGTTGGTGTGTGCACGTCCATGTTCCCGTTTCCTGTTTGTTCCGCGTTGCCTGCCTGTTTGTTTGTGTTTTGTTTATTAAAACTGTAAACTGCATTTGGATCCTCACTCGCCTTTGTCTCGCCGTGTCACTCGTGACAGAACGACCAACCACCAATGGATCCAGCAGAACTCCTGTTTTGCCTACGTCAGGAGGACGCCCCAGTTGAGGAGTACACGGAGGTATTCTTGGACCTGTGCAGCGAGGTCAACTTCGATGAGAAGGCGCTCAAAGACATTTTTAAGCACGGACTAAGGGAGATCCTGCGGTATTTGATGCCGTCTACCAGAGAAATAAAGACATTCTCGGAGTTCGTCAACTTGGCGTTGCTCCTGGACGGGTCCACGCTGAGCGTGAGCACCGTAGAGACGGAAGCCGGCCGTAAGTATTTTTTGGGGGGGGGCAGCAAGCATCGGGATCCGTGGGCCACAGAGTGGAATCAGCCACGGACGCCCGAATGCTCCACAGTGCCTCCGCCCAGACCAGTCCCGTGCACATCCGTGATTGAGCCAGTTCCCATGGCTACCGTACCGGCGAGCTCGGCTGAGGTCCGTGCTAACCGGCTGGTCTCCAAACTGGCGGATACCCCGATGAGGTCGGCTCGGGCGGCCGGCATCCCTAAGCCGCCAGCTGGACCAGCCGGGTTGCCGGAACCAGCCGGGTCGCCAGAACCGACCGGGTCGATGGAACCGGCCGAGCCGACCGGGTCGACGGAACCGACCGGGTCGACAGAACCTGCTGAACCGACCGGGTCGACGGAACCTGCAGGGTCGACAGAACCTGCCGAACCGACCGGGTCGACGGAACCTGCAGGGTCGGCGGAACCTGCCGAACCGACTAGGTCGACGGAACCTGCCGAACCGACCGGGTCGACGGAACCGGCCGAGCTGACGGAACCAGCCGAATCGGCCGGGTCGACCGAAATGACTGAGTCAGAGGACGCGGTCGACGTCATGACACCCAAACTACCTGAACTCTCTGCCTGGCCTGAACCTATGCATGTTTCTGTTTTCCTGTGTTTTGCTTCGCTGGACTTGCCAGCCCTTCTACCTCCTGTCCCTGTTCATAGGCCCAAAGCACCACCCTGGCTGCCAACTCCGTTCTGGCCTCCGGCTCCGCCCCCAGCACCACCCTGGTCTCCGGTCCTGCTCTGGTCTCTGGCTCCGCCTCCAGCACCACCCTGGTCTCCGGTCCTGCTCTGGTCTCTGGCTCCGCCTCCAGCACCACCCTGGTCTCCGGTCCTGCTCTGGCCTCCGGCTCCGCCTCCAGCACCACCCTGGTCTCCGGTCCTGCTCTGGTCTCCGGCTCTGCCGGCGCCGCCCTGGCCTCCTGCTCTGCCAGCGCCGCCCTGGCCTCCGGCTCTGCCGGCGCCGCCCTGGCCTCCGGCTCTGCCGGCGCCGCCCTGGCCTCCGGCTCTGCCAGCGCCGCCCTGGCCTCCGGCTCGGCTGGCGCCACCCCGGCCTCCTGCTCGGCGGGCGCCACCACTACACGAACCCGACCCGCCCTCCCACCCTGGTTGCGCCTTCGCTCCACCCGCCTGAACTGGGTTTTGTGGACTTGGGAGCGTCTGGAAGCCGCTCGTAGGGGGGGGGCTCTGTAATGTGTCTGTCTGTGTTTTCCCCTTGTTTCTGTCTGCCGTCTCTCCCTGATGTTAATTGTTGACCCCGCCCACCTATCTGTTACCATGGACACTAATTACATTCAATCTCTTCCCCATGTGTTTTGTCTTAGTCCTTGTCTGTCTCTGTTTTGTGATTGGTTCTCGTTCACCATATATACTCTGTCTGTTCACTTCAATGTTGTTGGTCGTTTTTGGTGTTGGTGTGTGCACGTCCATGTTCCCGTTTCCTGTTTGTTCCGCGTTGCCTGCCTGTTTGTTTGTGTTTTGTTTATTAAAACTGTAAACTGCATTTGGATCCTCACTCGCCTTTGTCTCGCCGTGTCACTCGTGACAAATACAAAATAGTATCTGCTAACAATTTGGTATTTGCCATACAACATTGACGCAGTGGTTTAAGGAAATATACTTCAATAATACTTCCTTGATATAATTTCTTTGATATAATTTCCTTGATATTCTCTTTTAAGAATTGCCCTTACCCATTTGTAGCATTTAAAACCCGGAGTTGAAATACCATTTCCCCTTACTTTGTTATCTATAATCATTTCACGCTCTTTTGAATTAACCAATTTGTTCATTCAAGTAACCACTTTATCCTGATCAGTGTCTTGACAGATTTCAGGATCATTGAGGACAAAGTGGGAATATACCCTAAATGGAAGCTTGAGATCCTAGAGGAAGTGCTGGTATGCAGCAATGCTACGTACCAGCATGCAACCACACTGGCCATAAAAAATAACCAAGTTATTAATTTATTAAAAATAAAAAAACAATAAGGGGGCACGGTGGCTTGGTGGTTAGCACGTTTGCCTCACACCTCCAGGCTCCACAACTCCACCTTGTGTGTGTGGAGTTTGCATGTTCTCCCCGTGCCTCGGGGGTTTCTTCCAGGTACTCCGGTTTCCTCCCCTGGTCCAAAGAGATGCATGGTAGGTTGATTGGCATCTCTGGAAAATTGTCCGTAGTGTGTGAGTGTGTGAGTGAATGAGAGTGAAAGCAACTGTAGCAAGTAAAAACTCTTTTAGATGGAAGAGGAAGAAATCTTCAGGAACCAGACTGAAAAGGAAACCTCATCCTCATTTGGGTGACCCTGAAGGGTGTGATTACAAATATACAGTCTGGCAATTGTGTATTGATTGGGAGGTTCTTGTCCTCAAAGACCACATGTAGTTGGCATCTCCTCTTAGAATGTCCGAATAATTCATGAAGCAGAATCCAGCTGGAGCTGGTACATCTCTAGATGCCTCAGGAGCCTCACAGGGTTGGCCTCATCTCAATGAAGGTCCAAAATCGTCATGACACGGAACACAGTTTAAAACAGAATACAATCATGGCCAACCCAAACATGGACTCCACTTTCCACACCCAAATTGTACTGGACTTCTAATGATACACCTGATGTTAATTACACACTGTGCATCTTTATAAACCTCTTTTTATTACAGCCTCACTGCTGAGTATTTTCTGTTCTTTAACCCCTGTACAGTCGTGGCCAAAAGTTTTGAGAATTATATAAATATTGGAAATTGGAAAAGTTGCTGCTTAAGTTTTTATAATAGCAATTTGCATATACTCCAGAATGTTATGAAGAGTGATCAGATGAATTGCATAGTCCTTCTTTGCCATGAAAATTAACTTAATCCCAAAAAACCTTTCAACTGCATTTCATTGCTATCATTAAAGGACCTGCTGAGATCATTTCAGTAATCGTCTTGTTTACTCAGGTGAGAATGTTGACGCGCACAAGGCTGGAGATCATTATGTCAGGCTGATTGGGTTAGAATGGCAGACTTGACATGTTAAAAGGAGGGTGATGCTTGAAATCATTGTTCTTCCATTGTTAACCATGGTGACCTACAAAGAAACGCGTGCAGCCATCATTGCGTTGCATAAAAATGGCTTCACAGGCAAGGATATTGTGGCTACTAAGATTGCACCTAAATCAACAATTTATAGGATCATCGAGAACTTCAAGGAAAGAAGTTCGGGTCTGTGGGACCCATATTCATAAACATCAATAGTTTTGAAAAACTTTGCTTCCTTGTAAATTTGTTGGGTTTTTTTTCCCACTCATGACTTGATTAAATTAGATTTTTCTTTTTTCTATTACATTTTATTAAAAAACAACAAAAAACGAGTAGCACTTTAATTAAAAATGTGATGTAATAAAGGTGACAGGCAAATATTAACCATATATGCTGTTTAAATTGCTTGTAATTGGGATGAAGTAAACATCTGTATAGTATTTTAACATGAATTATTTATTGTGTTGAATTAAAAACCCAAAAACGCAGCGGGTCCAGCAGACCCATGAACACTGGCTGAGTAACAAAAGTACGAACAACATACAAGGGTTAAGTTGTGTAAATACCAAACCATTTGTGGTGCTCATTGTTCTCTGGTTTTGATCTTGGCCTTTGCTCACATTTGGGATTGCTGTTTTGAATTACACTTGATATTCTGTGTGCTGATCTGATCCCTTAACTTTGTAATGTTTGTCACACTGATTTTGGTTTAGCCAGCTCGCTTACCTGCACCTACCCCTAGTCTCTGTTCCAACAGAAGCAGCTCATACAGTATGTATTTTGTTTTTTTGAATGCCAGTACAGTATGAGCCATAAGTATATAGTAATAAGCAGCATGTAATAAACAATAGTATATGATTGCTTTTATACTGAATACCAACTTGATACATAAGAGCTATCCATTAGATAAAAGAGTGAAACGGAAGCTTTAATATGTAGTAACAAGTAATAGGAGATCTGAAGAGAGACCGAGAGAACAAAAAAAAATTAAATTACCGATACTAAGAAAAGAGTCAATGAGAAAAGGAGTACTGTGCAAAAAAAAGGAGGGGTAAATGGAGATAGACGGAGAGAGATGAAGAGGAGATGTACAGAGAGCAGATCAAATGATGCAGATTTGAGAGATGGCGAGTCGAGGCAGAGATTAAATAACCATAAATGCCTTTTCCTATCGACTATCGTGTCACATAGCATGAGATAAGAAGTTTTTAATGTAACATGAACCCACAGTGTCTCTCTCTCTCTCTCTCTCTCTCTCTCTCTCTCTCTCTCTCTCTCTCTCTTTCTCTTTCTCTTGCTCATTCTCCTTCACACACACATACACACTGTTCTCTACTCTTTTTTCCATGCATGGAAGGTCAAAAATAAATCATGCTGTAATTAAACAATACTTAGAAGAAACTGACATCAAATAAACAGTCAAGGAAAGATAAAATCTGTAATATATTTTTTTTTTCTTCTTCTTCTTCTTCTTCTTCTTCGTTTTATTATTATTATTATTATTATTATTATTATTATTATTATTATTATTATTATTATTATTATTATTATAGCACAATTTTTTCCCTCTCTCAACCTCAACCTTTTCTTCTTTCCCATCTCTCTGCATTTTGGCTTTTTTGCTGGAAAACTACTTGGATTGGTGAAACCGCACATACAGGATACTTCCATTAAAGATCCATTAAAGATGCATATTTAATGACTTTTTATGATAGCTGTACTTTCACAAGACACATTTTAGCCCAAATCTGAAAAAAAAATCTGTAGTAAATTTGATTAGTAAAAAAAAAAAAAAAACTGTACTAGCATGCCTTTGTCTGATACTACGCAGTGTCTAGTGGACACTGTGAGCAGATTCCCACATATTGTAATTGTGTGTAGCACAATGTAGCAACCAATTACAATCTGAGGGATGTTCATAGCTAAAAGGAGGTGATGAGCAACACGTGAGTGTAGTAAATGAGAGTTTATCAGCTTGAATAAGAGGAGAATTGTTTATCAGTTGAGAGAATTGGTAGCTTTCCAACTAGGCTTACTTCATGAATTATTAAACATTAAACATACAGTTAATATCTCTCAGGAAACTGCAGTAAATTCATCAAAACCGCAGTGTTCTGTTGCTCTTTCTCTCGTCGTTAGCTCATAAGGAAGCGTAACTGAGACATTTTTGGAGTGGATTGAAAATGCATGAGCATTTGATGGGAAGTCTGACCAAGCAGAAAGGCTAACAAACACTTATAAGTGCTTTAGGACATTTCCCAAAAGCAATGTGAAGATCAGATTATATTACTTATATAGTAAATGTTATTATATTGTTATAATAATTGAAAGTAATGTGTTCTTATGGCAATCTACGTTACAGTAATCTTTGATGAGAACTTCTGACTACTGTATCAAACCTCAGGAACTTAGAGAAGCAGTTCGTTTTCTGTTAAAGGAGTAGTGTAATTAAGGCTTTGCCAATCGACTTATCAGACATTTTTAAAACAGTATAAACAAATGTATTATTTGGTCGCTTCAAGGTTCGAAATTGAAGTGGTTGAAGATAACACCTTCAAGTTTTAGAGGCTTATGAACAAACACTGGAGGCATCTCAGAGAGTAGAAATGGATTTGCTATTAAGTTTTATGGGGGGTTTTGGAACATTTCTATGAATATATTGCTCCTAATAGGTTACTATTGGGTTTGTTGTGCAAAATTCATTTTAACAGAGCCGAAGGTCTAATGCCTTTAGATGCTAGCTTTTTGAGAAACAATGGAACTCGATGAAGCACTCAATGCTAGCTACAGTATAAGTCATAACTTCTTGCTACTGCTAGAAAGTTTAAGAATGTAAGATCAATGCTAGATCTGTCTACACAAACGAAAAATGGGCAGCATTTAAAAAATAAATCAGGGTAATGACATTACTACTAAATTTGTAATCACACTTCCAGCAAATTCTGGCAATAATCTGTGCATTATAGTTTCTTCTTGTTAGCAGAGCTCATCTGGAATTCATAAAACTGCTTTCTCCTAAAAGACATGTGAGTCTGCTGGAGAAAATGATGAAGCCTTGAAGGTATGCTGCATTTTAAATGCTTCTCGTCATATTTCTATCACATGCAGTTGATCCACCAAAAACACATTTATCCTATACCACCGACACACCTGTTTTTATCTAAACCTAATATTTTATTCTCTAGATGTGTCCAAATATCAAAACAAATCTAATAGATGAACTTTCAAGAAAACATTTAAGATGTATTTGTATTTTTGTAAATGTATTTTTAAGTAGGTTTAAGTAAATTTCTGAATATGACCTTTTAGCTAACATTTCCTTCTGCAGAAGAAGAAGAAGAAGAAGCGAGCCACTCCAAATATTTTCAATAAAACAGACATGTAAATTTGCTCCATTGTTTTCGTATATTAAACATACTGTAGCTCACTCTGAGTGTACATTAGTGTTATTTATGATACATGATTTTTTAATGACAAACTGTAATGACACCGACCTCATGAAATAGCTCATTTTCCTCATCATTTATTCATCTACTTCTCTGTGTGAATTAAAGCTACAGCTTGAAAGCCACATGGTACGGCAGTGTGGAAATGGCCTGAAATTCTATTCTTTTTTCAATCCAAAACAAGCACAATCTGTGTTCAAATAAGGAAAATTAGAAACACTATATATAAAACTTTTCTAAAGGAACAACTTGATGTATGCTACATTATCTACAGTAGACAACAGAATAGGGAATAAGCAAAAGTATCAAAAAGAGAAAGGACAAAAGTATTGGAACAGCGAATGGGCACTGGTTGAATCTAAAACATTAGGAAAAATATCACAGTCAAAAACTAATTCAACGCAGGAATATAAAGGAAAGACAGGATCAGAAGTCCAACAAAAAAAAAACACAGAAAATCACAGAATCACTAGCTTGCGTACACACAGACTTACTTACTTGCCTATTATACATTTTTAGCATATTGTTCTAAACTCACTGTTCATCATAGTCCAAAGGTTGTCATGGCCAATGTAGCTCACAATACAACACCTACACACATATTTTTTGTGTTTCTGCAAGGAGAGCAAAAGGAGACATTGCTGAAAGATACACGTAACAACAGCATATGCCAACAACATCTGTCAGCATCTGTCTGGCTTATAAATGCAAGAAACAATACTAGGCCATAGACTTTCTTACTATCTGTGTTGCAGTGTTACCTTTAATGCTAGCAACAGTCTCTCAGACATTTCTTTGTATGTATGAATAAAATAAAAAGAATGAATAAATAAGATTGGGACAAAAATAAAGCAGCCATTATTATCACGTATATACTGTACATTACAGCACAGTGGAATTCTTTTCTTCATATATCCCCAATGTGGAGGTTGGAGTCGGACCGCAGGGGCAGCTACGAAACACCGCATTGGAGGGTTAAGGGACTTGATCATTTGCCTAACAGTGGCAGCTTGGCAATGCTGAGGCTTGAACCCTGACCTTCTCATCAACAACCCAACAAACATTTGTAATTAATTAACTCTATACAATAGCACAGGTTTATCAAGCTTTATGAACACATAGCACTGGCATATTGACTTTTTAAGAGAAATAGGTTAGCAAAACAGGATATTGATATCAACAGTGTGAAAGAGGCATTTTTTGTGCTTTAAACCTGTGACACCTGTTTCACAGGCAACAAGCAGGCAGTTTGCAGGATTGCCAGGCAGTTGTTCATACTGAAGTAATGAAATGCACAGCATAATCAGCCAGCCATGACAGAAATGGGCTCTGAAGCATTTATAACAGATATCCTGATTCAATTCAGCAGGAATGTTGATTGCAGTTTTGTTATGCACTGCAGAAAAAGGAAAGTAATCAAAGCAACCAGGCTGTTGTCAGAAGCATTAGGGACCTAAACAAAGATAAACTAGCAAAACTAACCAAGCTAGCTAACACAAGTACCAGCGATAAACCACAAAATATATATGGAGTAGCAAAACCTGGGTATTAATGATAGGTGTTGGTAATGCAACCTTTTCTGTGGTCAGATAACATTTTTTAAATTATACGCTGACAGGAAAGTGGTACACGGCCTGTCTTCTGTCATACTTATGTCAATTTTGTGGGCGGAAATTCCAGACATTATTTTTTAATCAAATCATAAACCACCTCAGTTCTAACCACAGCTGACACATCATTAACAGCATGTCTTATTTTCTCTCAAAGTACAATATATCTTTGTTATTATTATTAAACATGTAAAAATAGGAAATTGTATATTGCTTTGTTTACTTCCTGTGATATATTTTCTCTACCCCATTGTCAGTAAATTTCCTTAGATTCTTTCACATGTCTCATATTGTCTGTAGTAACAGTATTTTACATAAATATGTCTGGTTTCTCACCACTATAGTATGTTCAGGATTTATCATTATTCACCGCATACTGCTCAAGCTCCATGCATTTAATAAATTAAGCCTGTTTCTTCTTCTTCTTAGTTTCTCAGAAATATGATGAGTGCACCAGCATATCTTTCTACACTTTCGTACATGTCGTGCTATGCAAGGTCAGAGCACAATTGTTGAGAATTTCCACTATGTCAAATGAACTGTGTAATGAAGCCAGATGGACCATTATCTGTGTGGAACAAAAAGTGTCCCTTTTCCAAGCAACCACAATTTAAAAAAATAAAAAAATAAATAATTATTATTCTACATGTGCTAGTGTCTAACATGATATCTGTGATAATGTGGTGAAGTCTAGTCGCGTTTCTGCATAATGTGTGTAAAGTAAAGGCATATGAAATAAAGTGTGTGTATGGTGCGTGTGCATTTGTGTGTACTTAATTCCAAGTATGTGTTCCAGTGGTGTTGTTTAACAAGGGTCAAGTACTCTGTAACACACTGACAAGACTGCGTGATCCAATGCATGTAAAAAGCACAATTATCTTTGCACTTGAACCCTTGAAGAGAAGAGAGTGATTCTCTCAATATTAATGTATGAAATGTAGCTGATGGTTGTTAATGTAATACAAGCATCAGCCTCTTATAGGATTTGCTTAGCTTTTACTTATGGAAAACAAAATCAATTTTGTGGCTAGGAACTTTAGAAATGGGAGGAACACACACTGAATCATGCAAACACAATTTGACCTGTAAATAAATCTATAAATATACAACATAGTTCGATATAGTAGAGACTATAATATATGATGCCTGTAACAACTGAGTTATAACTGACACTGTTCATTACTACCACATGTTTTATCATTTCAAATCAATTGATAATCTCATAACAATTTGAAAAATTAAAGTCAACGATGTGTGAACAGGATTATCATGAAGATTTTTGAGGTATCTAAAGATGTACCAGCTCCAGCTGGATTCGGACGTTCGAAGAGAAGATGCCAACTACATGTGGTCTTTGAGAACAACAACCTCCCAATCAATACCTCAAGACCTGTATATTTATAATCACACCCTCCAGTGTCACCCAAATGAGGATGAGGTTCCCTTTTGTGTCTGGTTCCTTTCCAGGTTTCTTCCTCTTCCATCTAAGGGGGTTTTTCCTCACCACAGTCACCTCAATCACCTCAGGCTTGTTCATCGGGGATAAATACAAACACATTTAAATATAAGTCTGATATGAATCTTGAACTTTTGTATTCTATTAATCTTTGTATAATATTAGATTTTTCTAGTATGTTTCTTATGTTCTGTAAAGCTGCTTTGAGACAATATCTGTTGTGAAATTCGCAATGCAAATACATGTGAATTGAATTGAATTGAATTAATTACATTTTATTTCATGTTTTCACAAAGGGCTTCTTTCATTTTTAAATAACAAATACTGTGCATTGAATAAGTATTTATCTCCATCTAACTTTTTTCCTATTTTGTAGTGTTACAACCTGGAATTGAAATGAAATGAATCTAACAGGAACTTCAACGACTACAGTTCCTGTTAGTTGAGGTTTCATTAGTATGGTGTAACATTAGCACCCCAGTCCAATTCTCCTCCCAGCTAGGTGTTTCATCACTCTACTAAGCTACCGGCACTGTTCATTAACACTAATTAGCATCTGTGTCTAATTAAAGTTAGACTATTTAATTTCCCATTGAAGCATGCAATAACAACTAAAAAATAACTGACTATTTTTTATAAATTTACTAATCATCTTTGTCTTTCTGATCACCTGCAAAGCTTTAGATTGTAAAACATATATGTCCTTTATGCCCCACATAATCAGTGTGCCATGTATATTAGTCTACCATATTTCTTATTTTAATAAAAAAATAAGAAAAAAGAGGCTTGCTTTCTATCAAACCTTTTCTCCCCATGTGAATCTAATGCACTTGCTCAGACATATTCACATAGTAAATTTTAATCTTTAAAAAAAAAATAATGTTAGTGCACTAACATATTTCCATCCTCGCGCTCAAAATAATTGGGAGCAATTAGAGCACAGTTCCAGTTGGGTTTCTATGGGAACATTCGGCTCATTTTATTTTCTGTGCAGTCCTTATCACGTTCTTTTGTACTGGGTTGAAAGATGGGAACAGATAGTGTGAGTCAAGGAAGAATGAATCTGCTGACACTTTTTTCACAGCAGGCACCAGGGGAGGTCAGCACAAAGCTGACAGTGATTCACTGGTTCTGTCCTAATTCATTCACTCCAAAATCCTTCCACCTGCCTTACATACTCACTCACACTCTCACACACTTAGAGAGGAACTTCTATTCTAAACTGCAATAAAATTGAGTGAGCTGAAGTCTGGAAATAGGTGGTATAAAACTTGAAAAATAAAGTCCAATTAGTTTGTCAGGAGGCAAGAAGTAAGATTCCAAAAAATGCTTGAATATTTGAATAATTATCCCAGTTTATGATTCATGGAGAGAACTGTTTTTAATAACAGGGTTAGCTACTAACAACAGTCGGCTAACACAGAGCTGAACACTTGTACACCTGCTCATTCATGCAATTATCCAATCAGTCAATCATGTGGAAGCAGAGCCATGCACAAAATCATGCAGATGCAGGCTAAGAGCTTTAGGTAATGTTCACATCAAACATCAGAATGGGAGGAAATTGTGTTCTTAGTGACCCTGACTGTGGCATTGTTCACACCAGATTTACTTCCTGGTTCAAAAGTTTGTTGACACCTGAACATCATTCACTATGTTTGTTGTTGTATCTCGGATTGTTGCTTGTATGTATATACATACATATATATATATATATATATATATATATATATATATATATATATATATATATATTGACAGTTATGAGCTTTGGTACTAAGGATTTACAAACATCACAATGCCACAATTTCACAGTTTGTGCTCAGTGAACCACAAAATCAAATGGAATCTTTAAAGATCTTTAGATTTGATTTTCTTTATTTTAGTTATTTCTTTATTTCATTCATTCATTCATTCATTCATTTTCTACCGCTTATCTGAACTTTTCAGGTCACGGGGAGCCTGTGCCTATCACAGGTGTCAATGGGCATCGAGGCAGGATACACCCTGGACGGACGGCCAACCCATCACAGAGCGCACACACACACACATACACACACACACACACACACACACACACTCATACACTACGGACAATTTTCCAGAGATGCCAATCAACCTACCATGCATGTCTTTGGACCGGGGGGAGGAAACCCGAGTACCCAGAGGAAACCCCCGTGGCACGGGGAGAACATGCAAACTCCATACACACAAGGCGGAGGCAGGAATCGAATCCCCGACCCTGGAGGTGTGAGGCGAACGTGCTAACCACTAAGACACCATGCCCCCTATTTCTTTATTTAAAAGTTAAAATTATATTAGAGAATAAATCTGAAACTGTATCTTTAAACATAATTAGCAATAGGAAAATCCTGTTAATAAAACTCAAGCTCACGGATCTTAATCCTTCCTCTGAGTCTCCTTTTCTACACCAAGCTGCCTTCACTGAGTGCTATTTTAAAAAAAAACATGTTTGTGGGATGTGGAAAAAAAACAAATATCCCAGAAAAAACCTACAGAGAAAAAGAGAAGCACAACCTGTTGAGCCAGCAAGATGTCCTGAGCATGGCTTTAAAAAAAAGATTTTGAAATTGAAGAAATTGAAATTTCTACTTTTAAAAAAATCATATAATATTGTTTATTGTTTTCAGTACATTACGTTCTAAGTTCCAAGCATGTGTGTGTGTGTGTGTGTGTGTGTGTGTGTGTGTGTGTGTGTGTGTGTGTGTGTGTGTGTGTGTGTGTGTGTGTGTGTGTGTGTGTGTGTGTGTGTGTGTGTGTGAGTGATAGAGAGATGGAGAGAGAGATAGCTAACAATGTGTCATTATCGGAAAGACTGACGATGAACAACATTTTATCCTATTATTATATATTTTGTAGAAAAAACAAAAAATCCACAGTGAACCTTTTTTCCCAAGCTAGTTCAGTTTCAGAATTATAATTATGCCGTTATGAAATCTTGTGTAATGGACAATAAAACAATCATTTCTTATTTAAGCACAATGCAACAAATTTGTTAAACCAATTTTATTCCCAAAACAGTTGGTCCTCAATTAAGTATTACATTGTCTTGTGTCGTATGCTTGTGCTTAGTTGGTGAAAAAAAAAAAAAAAAAAAAAACAAGAGCTATGCTAAACCTTCACGGTTAACACTGGACAACCATGAAGCTATTGATGAAATAAAACTTTCTCATGAACTCTTGGATGAGTTCAGTACATACTTTTGTAGATTAAATTTCAATAAGCGCAGTCCTTTATATCAAATAGCTTTGTTTTGTCACAAATCAGTATAACACCCGAAAGGGAACAGACAATCCCACACTCCAGAAATTAGGCTTGTGGAGATATTTAATATCTCATGCGTGTCATTAATATCCTATTTCAATTTTTTCCACTTTTTGAATTTCACTCTTTACTTGGTAAACAAGCAAGCACATTACATTAATACCCACAAATCCTCCATGGATAAGCGATGGGGCTCTCTGCAGCTGTGCTTCTTAAAGCAAATCAATATCAACTGCTAATCACTATGAGCTTTGTTTATTTTACTGTTAATACCCTTTCCTGTCTATTGATTCGTTTGAAAATATCCAGGTTAATTAAATCAGGATGTTAATCTCAATGCCTTGTATCGACCAGGGCAGCCTCTGTGTTCAGGTAGCAGTCAAAGATGTGTGAGGGAAGATTCAAGCATCTAGACCACCTACCTAATCTTAGATTAAAAGCCCACACATAAACTCAGAGTCAATAACAAATCTCAGCTCAGCATCTCTACATACCAATTTAGCTTTAGGAATTAAGCCTTTACATTCAAAGCAAAGCCACATCTATTAAACTTTTTGGCTGTTTGAGATACAAATGACCCAAATATAAGAGTTCAAAATGTGCAAGAAGCCTTAAATAACATATCGTGTTGAACCTAATCGCTTTAAAATAAGATATAAAATAGAACGCACACCTACCATCAAAGGATCTCAGTATAAAGTATAAAATAATTTTTAAGTGTGGCTATAGCACTGTGTACAGTGTATTAAGCCTTATAGTGCTATAGCTATACTTTAAAATTATTTTATACTGCAGACACAAACCACCAACCGAGATTAATGTACGTAGCGCATTCAACAATGGACGATTCTGAACAATTCAGAATAATAACTGTAGTTAATATTTATTTATCTGTTTGTTTGTTTATTTCTATCATTTTTATTTATATTTACATACAGTATATTTTTCTATTTATAAAACTAGTGAATGTGGTGGTCCGCGGTTTGGGCTCTTACTGCCGGCCCCAAGCCTGGATATAAGGCGAAGGTTGTATCAGGAAGGGCATCTGGTGTAAAACCTGCACCATATCTAATATGTGGACCATGAGATCTGCTGTGGTGACCACGAACAGGGAGCAGTTGAGATATATTTATTGATTTATTTATCTGTATTGTATTTTTTGAATGGTTGACTATGTGCTCATTTACCGTATGAGGAAGATAGGGATTGTCCTGTGATGCAGCAGTACATGCAGATCATGTTGGCTGGTCTCAGGTCTGTGTTAGCCTTCACCCTCCGCAGTTGATTAAACTGGAGAATCAAAAAATGAATGCTGCATAAAAGAGGTATGTGTAATTAAATCAGGAACTGTACCTGTATTTGTCTTGGGTTCTTGTATCACTTTGTTTATGGAAAGCACTAACTTTGGAAAGTTCTTGCTCTGTCTATAATGCATGAATAATAATCTTTAATTTATTGAAATTTGAAATTAGAAAACCAACATTTGGAAATCTGACATTAGGTTCTTGTGCACTAAAAAAAAACACCCGTCATGTCAGTTTGTAGCAGGGAAACATCAATAGTATCTCTTGTCAATTTCTATGTCTTTGTTCTCCTTGAGCATTTTTTAAAGTTTTACATTGCTTTTTATCTACTGTGTCACAAGCGCAGGTACAAATAAGAAAGTTCAAATGTGCTGCTCACCCTGGGAGCTGTATTTCCTCTCTGCTGAGATCATCAGGTCTACTGCTGAGATTGTCATTTTGTTATTATACATGTATTGTGTTTGTGTGCTCGTGTTATATTAAGAAATGTTATATTTTATATTATTGTAGATAATTGTACATTAGCCCAGGGGAAAAGTACATACAAATACACATGTGTAATGGAGCCTAGGAATGAGTGCTGATTTTCTTTTCTTTTCTTTTTTTTTTTTTTTTTTTTGATTTTATTTTGTACTTTAGTTGCAGTTCTCTGGTAGCCGTGGAAACAGCTGCTGGGCCGATGGTGACAAAAAAACCACAGATTGATAGAGAGAATGGCGGAGGTATCAACTGTTTCTTTCTTATGTTCTTATTTCATGTTTCAGTCATCATTCATTCACTCTTTATCGATATCCAGTTATTCAAGGGTCGATAAACTCATTAGGGTTTAGTCTGTTTGTATAAAAAGTGAGAGTGCTAGAAAAATAACAGTATAATCACAAATCTGTAACCTATTATAAATGTGCTTTTAAGATGTGAATTACTTGTATATATAAAAAAGAGACATCTAGCTACAATGAAATAAAACATCTACACACACCAGTTAAAATGGCAGGTTGTTTGTGATGAAAGAAATAATAATTCCATGGAGAAAAAAAGCTGTCATGTTCAAAATTATTTACCATTCAGAAAAAAGTTCTGATAAGATTTATCATCTTTTTAACGAGTGTGTACTCTATGTCCACTGTATGTTATTAAAAATATAGATATATTCATGCTATAGTTATAATTAAGCTTTGTTAAAACACACAAACAAAAAATATAGATGTATGAATATTTAAAATATAACATCTATCAAGTGACGCTTTAGAACACACTGTATTGCTACTTTATTCATACGTTTTCTTTGCAATTTTTAACAGAGAGAAATCGAACATGTTGTTCCATCAGATCCCTCTTGCCATTCTGTACATAAACATAAATTATGCTAATGATTACATTTTCTTGCAGAAATTATTAAACGTTTGAGACAAATGCACCTAAAGCCACTAGCAAAAGCAAAACATTATTTATTACCTGAAATACACCTGGCAGATCTGCAATACGTCTAAGGTTACAACTAACCTTAACTAGTCATGAATACGTTAAGTATCTCTCAATCTCACATACTAATGATCTTAACCGAGCCAGTTAAATTGTGAATTCTACATAGTTTCTGTGACTGTGCACTTATGAGACAAAAATGTATTTCATCTTCAAATGAATTACACAATCTATTGTATAGATGTTGATTTAATGATTAGCTCTGTTCAAGTCAAAGTGGACGTTTTTCCATTATACAGTACATTTCATTTTACTTTATTCCTGTTGAAAAACAAATATTACTTTACAAAAATTATTTCATTATTTATATTTTGAGCAGAAAGTGAGAAAGTTTAAACAGACATCATGACGTTTTTGCACCATTTATATTCTCTTCACACTTCACTAACATATTTTTCATTTCATTCACACACTTAACATTTGCACATCGGGTTCTGCCAAATAGTGTGAACTTCTCTCTATAAAAGAGCTACGTTAGCTTAACCTGGCCTATAGTATCTACATGGCAGTTAATTATTTATTGCATTATTTTATATATAAGGAGAAAATAGTGTGTGTATTTTAAATGCTGTATTTCAGCTTTGCATCTCCAATAAACCTTTAGATACAGTAATATGTTGATCGTTTATTTCGACTAAAGGCTGATGACTTTTTTTTATTATTCTTAAATACACCATGTGAGTCTGCATTCTATTAATAATACTCTATCAAAACCCACTAAACTATAACTGTGTTCATTTGCCATCAAAAACATGGAACATTCATTCATTTTTAACTGCTTATCCGATCTACTCGGGTCACATGGAGCCTGTGCCTATCTCAGACGTCATTGGGCATCAAGGCAGGATACACCCTGGACGGAGTGCCAACCCATCGCAGGACACACTCTCATTCAATCACACACTCACACACTACGGATAATTTTCCAGAGATGCCAATCAACCTACCATGCATGTCTTTGGACCGGGGGAGGAAACCGGAGTACCCGGAGGTAACCCCCGAGGCATGGGGAGAACATGCAAACTCCACACACACAAGGCAGAGGCAGGAATCAAACCCTCAAGCCTGGAGGTGTGAGGCAAATGTGCTAACCACTTAGCCACCGTGCCCCCTACATGTAACATTGTTAAATCTAATGTAAATAGACTAATACTCAGATTGAAAGGCATAATTGAGAAAACAGACAAAAGTTGAATTACTAATATAAATCTAATATACTGGAAATATCATGTAAAATAAAACGATCTTGAATTATATTGCTGAGTTATGTTTCTGATTTCAAGCATTCATTTCAATAAATAAGAACAATTATTTGCCAATAGAATAAGCTAAAATAAGTAAAGCTGAAAATAAGTAAACTTGTGTGAAAGCACAGTAGATATTCTTATATTTGTTTTATACAGTATTATTTCTTATATTATGACATAATAATGTGCCCATAATAGAGACATTTTCAATTGCTAAGTTATAATTATCTTTCAGTCTACACCACCCAAGCATCTGTCACACACTTGCCGTGGTTTCCAGATATAAACACTATAAAATACCAGTCGAAGGACTTAATGTTAAGGGATGCATAAAGAACAGAGATAATGGAGTTCTTACGAAGAATATTGAAGGAAGCTTAATGATTATGTAGTAACTCTCAGTCTTAGTTTTTTTTTTTTGTTTTTTTTTTTTTGCAGTATGCAGCAGTGAAATACCTTAGTGAGGCACTTCATTTCTAAATCTTTTTTAATTCAAGAAAAATAATGTTGTTTACAGCATCTACAAAGGTTTCTCCCAACAATAATGTAATGCATTGCTGTCTGGTGTTACAGTAGGCATATAAACAAGCTTTATTTAGTCAGAAATATAAAAGTTTCTAGGAGTGGAATGGAATGAAATCTGGGGTACGTGGTCTGGAATTAAATATTCCACTGGGTATGAATGTACTCAGGAATAGTTTGCTATTGTGGTGTTACAGCTCCAGGATATCCAGCTGAATAGTGAGCTCAAGTTTCTGGATGTGTGTTCTGTTATCCCTGTGTCCTTATGGGTTTCGTCCAGGTTCTCTGTTTTTTCCTAAACTCTCAACAAGCATGCATGAAGGTGGACTGGATAATATAACTGCCCACATGTGTGTTTGGTTGTGTGAACATGTGTATGCCAGGTGCCCTGCAATAGATTGAATCCCATGGAGGGTGTGTTCTCACTTCGTGCGCAAGGTTCCTGTCATAGGCTATGGATTACCAATGACCTGGATCAAGATAAAGTTGTAACAGAAGCAGCAAATGTTTGGCATGCAAACACAAACATTCGCTCCTAGATGCCACCTAGATGAGAGCAATGTGAGTGGTTGAACATTCAAATGCTCCCTTGATCTGTGAGCTAGCTCCTAAGTTTCATGCAGCCCTTGGCTGTGATTTAAAGGTCTTTGATGGCTCCCACAGAGTCTGTTTCACAGTCAGATCCTCTGTTTTGCTGCTCGTCTGATAGTAAAGGAACATCTGAGCACATTAATCGAATTGAACATGCCTTCTGAGTTTTTGAAACAATGGAGCAACAAGTAAAATTCTGAATTTTTTGTACTGTCCAGCCCCTTGGCAAGATCTTTTGGTGGTGAAGTTATGTATTAACAGCTGTTTTGATGCTTTTGTTAGTATAAGATTAGACTGAGTATGGTAGTCTTATGGCTTTTGTTACTATAGAAAAATGCCTAAGGCTACCATCAACATATCATCACCTGTCTTGCTTGAGCAGTAAAAATACTCTCTCCATCCAAAGCTGTCCACTTCCAGCTAGAAATTGCCACTTCAGTGTCTTCTGTTACAGTTGAAATATACTTTCACCACAAAAATGTCATTCAACAAATGGTCTTGCTTGAGCAGCAAAAAAACACTTTCTTCCTTCACAGCTGTCCACTTCCGGGTATAAATTGCCAAAGCTAATGAGAGATGATTGCCAGCATCCTGGATCTGTATGTGGTAGTCAACAATCTTGTGGTCATGAAACCGCAGGAAATGGAGCTAGTCATGCGATTCTCTAGCTGAAGATCTAGAGATGTGAAACATCTGATGAATCATTGCTGTACAAGAACGTAGTTGGGACTCCAAGGGTTTGCATGAATAGTGAAACCTAAAGTTAATTCAAACATCAGCATTATTGGTTGTCCTTAAATGGCAGAACTGGTTATGGATGCATGTTGACAAAGATCATTCCACGAAAGCTACTGTACAAAATCTTCTCCCATTTCCGTTGTTGGTGTAACCCTTATGTATGTCGGGATTGTGAAGGGATCACTACAGTATGTATGCCAAAAATATCAAAGTACGTGTATCTAGCCAATTTTACATCTCATTGCTTTATTCATCTAGCATCACATATACCTTTACTGGTTTTTGTGGATGATCTTCTTGATAGACATCTAGATGTCTGGGGCAAAACCAGTAGCTCTGTTATATGTTGTGTGGGGTCTGGATTCACTGCAAGTCAATATTTCTGACAATATTTTCAATATATCAATATTTTCTTTTTCTATTCTACTTCAACCTTGATTAAAAAGAGTTATATCCTTAATGCAGTAGTCTCCAGGAAGAGCACTCATCCACAGCAGACAAAAGTTTGGTTTGAGAATAAAAATGGTGTATATCAGGGACCATGTCTCAACCCAAGTGAACAGTATGGTAGATTTAGACATTTGAAACAAGACTGAGATCTCAGTTCTTGCTCTCTTCTGTGCTCTGTAGTAGGTGTGTTGGGCCAATTCACCACCCGAGTGACTTTGAACATTCTGAACTCTGAATATTCAATGACTATGTTACATTGTATAGTGATGTATAGTGGAAACACAGTAGCTAAAACAAATGGTTTCCTCAGAATAAAATGGATGACATGGTACACAACGGCAATCCATTTCCAAAGAGAATCATTACAATAATTATGTTCGATTAGTAAATGTTATTTTAGTCATTTTAAGCATTTTTCTGTGTAAATAAACTCGTCTTTCATTGCTTGGCGTAATTTCACACCATGGACAGTGACCTTCTGTCTTCTTCAATGAAACGTCTCAGATTCCAAAGGGGTGCCTTACCAGGTCGTTGAAGCCAAAACCCCGTTCCTAGGAAATTATTGGCTCATTTGCCAGAGAATCTTCTATAATCTCTAAATAGCCATAAGACCTATTCAACCATTTCAAGATAAGAGCCTGTTTGGTTGCTATGGACTGCTCGAATCCTTCTAATCTTTTCTTTTGTGGTGTTTCGATTCTTAATGGGAAGATCAAACTGATCAGTTGTTTAAGGTTTAGCTCTTCTATTGCATTGAGAAAGCAGGGCTTAATGCACATTATTGTTGGTTGATTGTCATCATCATCGTGAAGTGGATGATAAGTAGACAGGTTAGTTCATAGGAGGTGGTTATGCTTCTAGTGCATAATTACAGCATACTACTGTGACTGAATATTTTCTTCTCATTACTGTTAGAGATTTAATCAATCAATTTATCTGGATTTTGCTGTTATGGGAAGTGAGGCGGAGAACATTGGATATTAGTGAATTGTTACTAGCATGTCAAACTGGTGTGTAGATGAGCTGTAACTGGTTAGCAGTCTCTGACACTTCAGTGTTGAGTTTAATGGGAGTGTGATTTGCTGAGACGCTAAATAAGTTTTGGTAGATGGTGATGACAACAAGTACATTCACTATTTCCTGAGTCTATAGATATTTCAGTTCTAGTGATGTAGTTTCAGCATTACACTTTTCATTGAGAGCATTTAGAGTGCATTCTGTAGACACTTCTATGACTTTATATCAGTCTGTGCTTCTCTTTTTTCTAGCTTCATTTCTATTTAACATTTTGCATATTCAGTTGTAGTCAGTCTTGGCAAGTGCATGAGCTGTAGCCATGCTTGCTGAGGATAATTGGATTCAAAAGCTGCTTAATAACAGTACTGGTAAAAGGATATTGGTAGGGCTAAATGGATGCCATTTTTTTCCAACTAAATACAAGTACAAGATTTGTTTTTGTCAAACAATACCAAATTGAGTAACCTTTATAATAATTAATCAGTCAGGACTGACTATCAAGGAACATTTTATCTAGATGATTTTGGGGTGTGTTGCACTATTCACAGCACATTCGTAATGGCTATGATATTGCTCATTTAGTCATTATACACTTTATTAAAAATACAATCAATTTAAACTTTATAAGACGATTTATCAGATTATTAGTATCTTACAGGTCTTTACTTATGTACATACTTACGATACTGTACTGCTTCCTCTTGAAATTTTGACATTGTAATATTTTTCTATTCCGTGTTGTTGTTTTTTTTCATTTTCATTAGTGTGATATCATACTTTCGATTTTTCTTAAATAATATCACATAATAAAAATAATTAAAAGAGCATTTTATCAGTATGAGTATGTATAAGTCTTGGTTTTACAAAGGAGATGATTTTTGCCACAGCATCTTGTGGGAACAAGATAGCAACATTGGTTTTAATCACTGGTAACTCAGAAGATATAATTAGTAATTGGTACAGAGAAATTTAAATAAATGGAATTATAAATGATGACTTTATGGAGATTAAAATTGCGCTTTGCTCTAGTAATGAGTCATCAAAGGATTCTGCGATAGCATGTCCTCTTTATGCTTGAACACTTACTTTGCATGTAAACACACTGCAGTTTCAACTTTGATAGTAGTTAGCCCTTAATTTATTCTGATCAAAACAAATAAAAGTGCATTCATCTTTAAATTAGAATTAGGCCTCCACCATTTAAAGTAAATTCTTTGGTTTGGCTTGGTTAGGGTGTGTTTGCTTTAGATGGTGTGTTTTATTTTGGTTTGGTTGGTTGTTTGGTTTTGTTTTGGCTTGGTTTGGCTTTATTTTTTTTATTTTGTTTGTTTGTTTTGTTGTTTTGTGGCTTAGCTTTGTTTGGTTGTTTTGTTTGTTTGTGTGTTATTTTAGTCATTTTGAGCATTTTTCTGTGTAAATAAACTTGTCTTTCATTGCTTGGCTTAATTTCACACCATGGACAGTGACCTTCTGTCTTCTTCAATGAAACGTCTCAGATTCCAAAGGGGTGCCTTACCAGGTCGTTGAAGCCAAAACCCCGTTCCTAGGAAATTATTGGCTCATTTGCAAGAGAATCTTCTATAATCTCTAAATAGTTTGTGTGTTTTGTGGCTTGGTTTGCCTTTATTTGTTTTGTTTTGTTGTGGCCAAGTTTGGCTTTGTTTGGTTGGTTTTTTTTGGGGGGTTTTTTTTATGGCCTGGTTTTGTTTTGTTTTGTTTTGTTTTGTTTTGTTTTGTTTTGTTTTGTTTTGTTTTGTTTTGTTTTGTTTTGTTTTGTTTTGTTTTGTTTTGTTTTGTTTTGTTTTGGCTTGGTTTGGCTTGGTTTGGTTTGGTTTGGTTTGCTTCATGTAGTTTGCAAAGTATATATGTATTCACAACATTTGACAGAATGCTACACACACTGTAATATGCTATGATAATTTGGATACTATGATCTATAACAGTTTAGAGTATAATATATAATTTGCCCCTACTTATCATTTTTTAGGGTGTTGACACAACACTCTGCTGCCACCTAGAGATCAGACTGAAAGTCTAGTTATACATTATTTATTTAATAGTAAACAAGAACGGTTTTGAATTTTTTGTGTGGTGAGAGAGAAAACAAAACAATCCATTAAAAAAATCCATAAATCATTTCAAAAATAGTTTGATGCTCTTACATTTAGAATGTGTAGAGATGTCTAATAAAATAAACCACAGAGAATGCAATGTGTTTTCCCCTGAAAAAAAGATGTAACAGTTGATAAAATCACTATTAAGATAAAGGATGGCTATTAAGATAAAAGAAAAAATTTATCCTGATTTTGATTTCATGTAACCCTAGAAGGATTTATACATGACATGTGTGTGTGTGTGGCATTCAGATTCCCAACACTTTCACACACAAAAATGTCAAAAATGCTTGGAATACACTGCAAAAAAAAAAATATATAGCAAGTAGCAAGTTAAAGTAATATCTAATATTGAATAGCCAACACTTCCTATAATAAGATTACTATATATATATATATATATATATATATATATATATATATATATATATATATATATATATATATATATATATAGTATGAAATATCATAAAGATATTTCAAGACATTAATTCTTATTTCAAGCTTGAAATTGTACTGTAGTTTTTTTTTCTCATTTTTAAGCATTTATTTCTAGCTACAGTAGTTGCAAATTTTCTGCAAATAGTATGAGAGAATACACCATCAGCACATGTCACCTTAATTGAATTCTTAAAGTTGTTCCAGAAAATAATTTACTGAAGGTCACATATTAAACACAGGACACCAAGTAGGTGCTTCCTTCGTAACCTTGTAAGTAGCCATCTAGAAAAGAAATGTTACGGAGCTAGCTCATTCACTCACTCATTTTCTACCACTTATCTGAACTACCTCGGGTCACGGGGAGCCTGTGCCTATCTCAGGCGTCTTTGGGCATCAAGGCAGGATATACCCTGGACGGAGTGCCAACCCATCGCAGGGCACACACACTCTCATTCACTCACACACTCACACACTACGGACAATTTTCCAGAGATGCCAATCAACCTACCATGCATATCTTTGAACTGGGGGAGGAAACCGGAGTACCCGGAGTAACCCCCGAGGCACGGGGAGAACATGCAAACTCCACACACAAGGTGGAGGTGGGAATCGAACCCCCAACCCTGGAGGTGTGAGGCGAAAGTGCTAACCACTAAGCCACTGATCTAGCTATCTGACTAAAATATAACACGTGTGCCAAATAGTATTGCTAAACTAGTTAATATTAATGCAAACAGTTTCCTAGCCTGGTCTCAAGACTGACCAGTAAAGGTCTAAGTAACATTACTGCAACACACACGGCTCTGTTCACTGTATCCTCTGTATCCTTTCCAGAATTTTCTTTCTTTGTGCATATACCCAAAAAGAACGACGCAAAGAGATGCATTACTGATTCTGTTGGTTTGTGTGTTAGTGTTTATTTTCAGTGATGGTTTTTCCCACCACGTTAGACAATGACTCAGCTACATTGTGAATTTTCTACATCATGAATCTTGAGTCATCTGAAACCTGGCAATAATATTAAAAAATGCTCATGGTTTATTTATGAAATTGCGGAATATTTCTTCACGGCAAGAGAAGGAGGATAGATTCATTATACTGCTAATGCTGACAGATGGGATCATTGTTGCCAGGTATTTACTAAAGAGAGTAAAAGGTGAAATAAATAAATAAATAAATAAATAAATAAATAAATAAATAAATAAATAAATAAATAAATAAACCAAACAAACTTTGTGGATTTGGTCCCGAATGTCACATCTTATATTAGTTTTGCTAAAAATGTCAAACTAATCGTATATGTTTGGATATTCAGTTATCTAGGCTTTACCTGACTAAAATCCTTTTTGCATAATAAAGCATGGCATGTTAATGTTAAAGTGCACTAACACCAGGTAGTACAGTAAAGAAAGCATTCCCTTTATAGTTGAATGTGTTAAATAGGGAGATATTAAGTAGTTAGCTATATGTTTTAAACAAATGAAGGGACATTTGATGTAGATGTAGGTTCAGCCATAGCATTAATTAACTGCATAAATTATAATGCCAGTTGAAAGTCTTCACAAGCTATATTAGAGATCTACCAGTTCCAGTCAGACTCTGCGATACTAAAGAGGAGATGCGAACTCTATGGGATCTTTTGCATCTATACAACATTTGTTTGACTGTATATTTATAATCACACCCTCCTGTGTCACCCATATGAGGATGGGTTCCCCTTTGAATTTTGTATTCTATTAATTAATCTTTATATTATTCTTTATATTAACCTTTTGTTCTATGTTTATGTTCTGTAAAGCTGCTTTGAGACAATGTCATTTGTAAAAAGCGCTATACAAATAATCTTGAATTGAATTGAACTGAATGAATATATTCTGTTAGCCTTCACCTATAGGCTTTCCTGATTTTTTTAATTAGATCAAGACAGTTACATATTCTTATATATTTACTATATATGCAATAGGCATCATCTATTACCTTATTTTACATTTTTCACTTTTTGCTTTCATTGCCAGTCATTTCAATCATCGCCAGTGTCAGTCTGTCAAACTTTTCCTTAACTTCTTAAACAGCATAAGTGATGCCTCAAGTCCTATAATAAACAGACAAAAAGCTCCTGTTGCCTCAGTAGACGACAGATAAGAATAGTTTTTCTTTTGCTGTGAATTCTATTGCAGTACATCTGTTTATGGAGCAGGAGCAGTAGAAAAAAAACCTTCCTGTTTTTGCTCTTCTTGAAATCCAGTCATAGACAGATATACAGAAGTCTTGAAATATTTCAAAAGAGTCTGTTCAATAAAAAGGGCCTTTGAATAAATCACCGTAGACAGCAATATGATCTCCTGCTCTGCTCCCAGACGTGAACCAGAAGAATACAGAGATATATCTGAGGCTACCGGGTAAGAACATTGAAAAGTCTTTTTATAAAATAACCGAGGAAAAAGGTACGCGCTTCTGCCTGAGAATCCTATGAACAATTTTATATAGTTTTCAGGACAATGTTTGGTAACAACCTGATGCAGTTACTGAAACTGTTCCCTTTCTACAAAATAGTAGTTATATTAGTTAGTTAGTAGTTAGTAGTTCTAAAATATTCAATGAAATAATGAATATAAGAACATACAGTGGTGTGAAAAAGTGTTTGCCCCCATCCTGAGGGGGAACAACATGGTTTAAGACATTTTCTGAAGTGCTTTTATAGCAAAACAATTAACTTCAGGGTGGTACGGTTGATTATCTAAAGTCGTATCAGATGTGTTCGAAACATGAGACCAGTCACAATTTGATCACCTGTGGTTGTGGCTTTGAGGTGCATTTTGGAATGGAATGAGATTGAAAACTCGAGGAACTACTTCACTTTTTTTAACTGCTTAGCAAGCGCCTAGCCTCAATGTGTTTCCAAGGTTTAAATCAATAAATGAATCAATTATGTTACTGCAGTGTGTGTGTGTGTGTGTGTGTGTGTGTGTGTGTGTGTGTGTGTGTGTGTGTGTGTGTGTGTGTGTGTGTGTGTGTGTGTGTGTGTGTGTGTGTGTGTTTGAGAGAGACAGTGAGAGAGAGCAAAACAGTGAGAGAGTATTTTTGAGATCATTTGAATCATCTATTATATCAGTCCAAAAGGAAACTCTGACTCAGTTGTGTAGTCGTGAGAAAATATCTAAATGAACTGCATTCATCCAGAGTTATTAAAGTGTCACAGAGGCTTTTATTATCTCTGACAAGCAACACATCAAGTCTAATACCATCTCAAATAACACAACACTTCTGCACGTCAGATGAATACGATATACAATAAACGATCAATACGATATTTAAGACCCGTCGTTATGGTCAATGGGTTAAATAAATATTGTAATCCATTACAGCTTTGTTATTTGAAATATCCTTTTAAAATACCGCCTTTTTCCTAATCCTAGTCACAGAAGAGTTCTCATTTTAATGAATCTATCAATCATCCTTTGTGGTTAAATTGGAATTTTTTGAAGTGTGCAAACAATGTAGGAACTATTTATCAATCATCATGTACTATGTATCATCACTTTATGGGTTATGATATGTTCTCAGAGTTCTCATGTTCTCTGAAATGTAAGTTTAAAAAAGCTTTCCTTATGCCATTTTCTGCTCTGTAAAGGGTTTCATAACAATTTATTTGCATCGAAGTATATTATATTAAGATTTGATCTTAAAAAGGGAAAAAAAAAATCTAGGCTGAAAAAAGATGAAGGAATCATGAACTAATTTATGTTGAATGTTTAATTAATGTTAAATGCTTTTTTAATGTAAAAAGCATGAACATCTGAAAACGTGTTAAAGTAGCATGACTAAAAAATTCAGAGGAATGTATGAATATTGAAATTTAAAAACCTGATAGATAGATAGATAGATAGATAGATAGATAGATAGATAGATAGATAGATAGATAGATAGATAGATAGATAGATAGATAGATAGATAGATAGATAGATAGATAGATAGATAGATAGATATCAGGCAGTTTTCAATACTTTTTACTGCAAACATTTGTTGCTGAACACACACACGCACACACACACACACACACACACACACACACACACACACACTACAGAGAATTTGGAGATGCCACTGGGCCTACAATGCATGCCTCTGGACTGGGGGAAGAAGCCGGAGTAGCCTGAGGAAATCCCTGAAGCCCACAGAGCCGAGGCTTCAACTCTATACGTAATAACTTATTTCTATCCATCAGTCTATCTGTTATTTGTTGATTGATCTGCTCATCTTCTTTACTTCACTTTCGTAATCTGTGTTTATTATTTTATCAGCATTATTGCCTTGATTTCTCTACATTCTCCACTTATAGGATTACCAGGTATATGATGTGTGTGTATTTAATTCAACACCACCTTTTAAGCACACAAATTAAACTATGATCATATTACCAGCAGGAACAAGATGCTGTTTTATCTGGGCTTTTATTGTCAATGCTAAAATGTCTTGGTCATCCTGTTTCTCTAGGGCTTTGAGAACCTTAATCTGCTCCAAATATCCTCTGCATGACTGGAGCTATTGAGTAGAAGTGGAAAGACCAGAGGAAAATAAAAAGTGGGGCAGGGAGCTATCCTCTTCCCCCAAGGCAAACTTGAAGATATAAAACCAATATGCCTCTAAAACATAAACTTTAAACTTTGAACCGAAACATATACATTGTCCTTGTCCTGTCAGTGATGATCAATATACACAAACATCTCAGGTTCTTTCCACAAGCTGTAGGTGCAATGACAAAATGAGACACAAAGATTTAGGGAAATTGAAATGAATTCTCTGCTTAGTAAAATTATACATTTCAAATGCTTTTCTGAGTTACAAACATACCTACAAGTCTTTATTCTATTGTCCTTGTAGAGGTCAGTTTCATCTGGAGAAACTCTGTGGCTCTCTTATTTTTTGGTTAAATAAAGTTTTTAAAATATATATATATAAAGTCATTATTTCTTATGGTTAGAATTATTATGTAGTTTTATATGGTACTTTTTTATTTCATGTTATATGAACTAACAACAAACTGTTTACACTACTAAACAATGAAAAAAACAATAGTTACATTTCAAACTAAGGAAAATTTCCTAAAATATTATGGCATTAAAATATAGTCTGCCTACAACAATTAAACCAGTTTCTTTGGTTACTGCTGTTCTGATTTTGGTCTGTTTTTATAAATTTGATCATGAAATGAAATTTAACTTGAAAATAAGAAATAAATAACATTAAATAAAATAAAATAAACAAACAAACAAACAAACAAATAAATAAATAAAGGAGACCATGTTGTGAAATTTTAACAAAGACTATAAAACACTTGTAAATTTCTCTGGTGGATGGATGGATGGATGGATGGATGGATGGATGGATGGATGGATGGATGGATGGATGGATGGATGGATAGATAGATAGATAGATAGATAGATAGATAGATAGATAGATAGATAGATAGATAGATAGATAGATAGATAGATAGATAGATAGATAGATAGAACTAAGAACACACCAATCTAGTCAGTCGTCTTCATATAAGAATTTTGTATGGTACAGATTTGAAGAATACTGCTTTTGATATAAAATAGCGTGTTTGGGGTTTATTTTAGATAGAGAGTCTAGGAGCTCTCAGCCTCTGAATGACCCCCACATGTGGAAGAGGCAAGAGTCAGTCTGGCAAAAACATACAGATATTGAAGAAACCTAATTGTACGAAAGAAACAGTGGGGGTTCCAATAATAACCTTTGAGCTGCCATCTGCTGAAAGGATATTGCTGCATAAATCCCTTGGTGCATACAGAGTGCCTTATCATGTTCCTTCATGATTTGTTTAAAAAGACTTGTGCAGGTGAGTGGAAAAGGACAAGAGGCAAAATCTCATAACCTTTGTAATTGGATGGGGCAATTTTTCATTTCACCAATCCTGTTCTGAGTAGACCCACATCCAAATCGTCTCTATTTCTATCGCCTTCCTTTCCTCAACCCCATAGAGAAATTTCCTTTCCTTTTCCTTTCTTTATGAAAGTGGAAGGTTTATGATCACAGTCCAGATGATCAGATGTCACTCTTAGCTGTGATAAATACTTGGTGCCTGGATATATCTCTGGAAGGTTGCCAAGAAATGCAAAGCCAGGTATTTAAATAGAGTCAAAGTGTGTAATGTTGATAAATGTTTACATAAATGTTGTTGCACATTTGTATATTCTGCATTTCTTTTTTGTAATTATCTGGCAGTGATTTCCATATTTATTTAATTTTATGTCATTTTGTTGTAATTGTTTATTTAAACAAAAATAAGATTTTGTATTGCAACTGCATGGGAAACTGACTATCGCTTCTCGAGGGATTTTGGGAGATTCTGGGTATATGAGCGAAACTGCTCCTGCTCCTATTATACTTGCTGGGGTCCTCGGTGATGTGCAGGAGTCTTTCATTCTCCTGTTTAAACAGGACTAGTTATCTTGTCCTTCTGAACAATGCCTGTTACAATTAGAGCCAAATTATAAATAGGATGAAGTATATACGATGTCTTGTGTCATATTCTTCCTGAAACCCGGTACAGTATGTCCTGAGCTTTAAGCTTCTCTTCTCACCAAACTTGTAAACTGTTTGAGTGGTTATTTAAATTACCACAGCATTCCTGTTAGCATGAACCAGTC
>NC_062538.1:16597242-16642242 GCF_022655615.1 Tachysurus fulvidraco
ACTATCCCTTAAATAGACACGGTATTTATAGCTTCACTTCACATTCTTCGACTGTAAAAAAAAAAAAAAAAAAAAAAAACATGTCCACTAAGCCTTGCAGGAATTTTTGCTATATTTTTCTGGGGTGTTTCTACCTGAGGAATGTCTGTAATTCAAAATAGTGAATGCAAGTAAACAACATTGTCAACAACTGATTTCAAAGCAGATTTTGTTCTGATTTAACAATTTATCTGTTCTTTATATCGTGATGAGCAAATCTGAAATAATTACACCGCATCAACATGATGCTGTTTTGGTAGAAAATCACCTTAATAGCAAAAGTACCATTCACAACACAATGAGAAAAAATAATAATAACAATAACACAAATGATGTAGCATGAAAGATGTGGAATATTTTTCAGTTGTTTTTTTTTCAGTAAGAGAATCAAAAATAAAACAAAAAATCATTCAAAGAATGAATTAAAAAGATCTACCGAGCTATTTTTTTATAAACAGTATATATATATATATATATATATATATATATATATATATATATATATATATATATATATATATATATATATATTAAATAATTTATATAATATATAGTATAGTATATTTTTAATATATAAAATTGTGTCAATCCATGTCTTTTCAGTGCAAATGCTTCTCATTTATCTTTACTAGAATAGTTATTACTATGTAGATACAAAGCATTTCGGTGAATATACTGTACCTTGAACACATTCACACACATTGAGAGATGGGAGGAAACCAAGTTAAAACCCGTGTGAACACAGACCTCCATGCAAACTGTAACCCAAGCTCAGGATCGAACTCTAGAGCTGTGAAGCATCCATGCCTTTTATTCAATGCCTTTTTTTTTGTCAAAGCTCTGAAAAATGATCCACAGTTGAATCCACACTGACAGGTGTCTTGCTAATGTGTGAAGAGTTTTAAAAAATGTGAGTACAGCTTCAAAAAAAAATTCAGATTCAGATTCATTCATTTAATCATTTTCTACCACTTATCCGCACTACTCGGGTCACGGGGAGTCTGTGCCTATTCAGAAATTATTTTTCAGAAAAATAGTTTTGATCTGAATTTGTTCTGTATTGAAAAAACGGTTTATATCTCATATTATTTGAACAGTTTGAGTCATTTCCTCCAACATAGAATAATAACCTAGATTTTCTTGATTGCTTTTAAAATACATTTCCTTAAAATGGTTCACCAATAAAAGATAAAAGTCTTCAAAGTAAAATCAGTTGCTGGTATGCTGGATGTTCTGAAGTTGAGCAAGAAGTTCTGGCCATGGAGAGACTAGAACAAGATACGTATGTTTAAAGATACTGAGATATGTTGAAATAACATTTTTTCCCCCTCGATCCAGATGTTTGGCTGTGGTGCTGTTGCTCAGCTAGTCCTGAGTGAAGGATCGCATGGAATGTTCCTGACAGTGAATTTCGCATTTGGTTTCGCTGCAACGCTTGGGATTTTGGTGTGTGGCCAGGTTTCAGGTGAGATACTCTACTCTAAATACATCTAGATCGCAGGGTTTGAACGTTTGATTGCATGTGTGTGTATGTGTGTATATATACAGTATATATACAGTATATATATATATATATATATATATATATATATATATATATATATATATATATGTATATATTTGTTGCTTGATAGCTGCTGCTTGTTTAACTGTAGCAAGATTAACTGTATTTTTTATATTTTGACATTTTATAAAATATTTTATTTGATGTTCTACAGGTGGACACCTGAACCCAGCTGTGACCTTTGCCCTTTGCATCCTTGGTAGGGAACCATGGAGGAAGTTCCCTGTATTCTTCATATTTCAGACTATAGGTGCCTTTCTTGGATCTGCAATCATATTTGGCATGTATTTTGGTAAGTATGAGTTTTAGTGGGAAAAAATTTGGTGAAGAGATCAGAATTTGTATAGTTAATTACAATAGCTTACTTAAGTACAGTATCTAAGTACCAAAACCTTCTCTATGGACAATCCTAGTTGTCCTTTTTCCCCTCTAACTATACAGTATATCCAGTTGTTATCAGTTAGTAGCTCTTCTTTAGGCTAGAGACTGTACACCTACCACAATTTCTAACTCTGTTCACTTTGTGTGATGGCAGATGCACTTTGGGAGTATCGGAAAGGCAGTCTGATTGTGTTGGGTGAAAATGCTACAGCTGGAATATTTGCCACGTATCCATCCAATCATCTTAGCCTGGTCAACGGCTTCTTTGATCAAGTAAGACAAGAATTGTCCCACATTAAATTTTCCAGAAATCTCAGCTTAAATGTGAATATTTCACAGAAATAATGACTTAATAATGACACCAACTTAATAAATTTGATACATTATAGTATTATGAGAATATAAGGCATGAGCTGAGAAAATATAGAGTGAATAATAGCGGTCTTAAAAGGATTGCTTTGCCATGAATTTCTATTTGATAAAGAGTTCTGTTCTTTTTGTGCAGGTGATTGGCACAGCAGCACTGATCGTGTGTATACTTGCCATCGTGGACCCGTATAACAACCCAATCCCACGTGGGCTAGAAGCCTTCACTGTAGGCTTCGTGGTTTTGGTTATTGGCCTTTCTATGGGATTTAACTCTGGTTATGCCGTAAACCCAGCCAGAGACCTCGGACCTCGAATCTTTACATCGATTGCAGGCTGGGGCAGTGAAGTCTTCACGTCAGTACTTAACTATATTAATACATACTATTTTAATAAGTAGAGAAGATATTTTACATCTTTATATGCAGTGCCTCATAAAATATAACAAAGGACATGCTCAGGACAGGTTGGACTACCGTGAAGTAAATCTCTAAGAGTATGACGATTCACAATGAGAGTATGAGATGAAATCTTCGCCATGTTTGCTGTTAAAGGCATAAAGTGCTGAGTACTGATGTTGTATAGTTGGTGCTTAAGTTGGTTGCCTTTCGCTTGGTCACAAGTTCAAATCCCAGTGATACCTCTGCTGCTTGGGGCTTGAACAAGGCCATTAAATCTAGACTGATTAAGAAATGAGATTAATATAAGTTGTTCTGGATAAGGGTGTCTACCTATGCAGTAAATGTCAGCAAAGGAATCTAAATAATTGACATTATATCACTCTGTTCTGTCAACAGGTTTTCCTCATTGGACCTCACTGGAGTCTAAATTTCAATTCAAACGTACCGTAAAGGATCAGATTTTCTAACTATTGCATTTGCATATTATAATCAGATAGTGAGTGAAGGCATGAGTTAGGGAGGCAAGAAGACATGGTGACATTTTAAAATTTACATGTTAATACTTTTTCCTGATGATTTGGATTCCTAATTAGAGCTAAGGAGCAGTTTTTGGGGGGATTAAATGAAGTATTAAATGATTTAAGTGAAATGCAGTAGATGGTATAAGGTTTTATCTGGTATATAAAAATATATAGATGCATTATGCTTTTATATCATTGTCCGATTTTTAAGCCTTCACACCACTCCATAATTTCTGTTCACATTTCTCTTCTGACTCGTTCCCCACACACAGCAGTCATTCATTGATTAGAAACACAATGATGCTGAATCAAACAATACATTTCTCTCCCTGTAGTTTGTTGCTCTAGGTTTATCCAACTAGAACTAGACTAATTGGATCTACTTTCTTCTTTTTCTTCTGCTGCAGAGTGAATGATTACTGGTTCTTTGTTCCAATCTTCGCACCATTTATCGGTGCCCTAGTGGGCGTTTTGGTGTATCAGCTGATGGTGGGATACCATTTGGAGGGAGAAGCCCGAGAAAGGGAAGAAGCAGAAGACCCCAAAGAGAAAGTAAGGCTGAAGTCATGCAAAGTGTCTGGGTAAAATGCCATTGTGTAAAATCTCCCTTACAGTTTATATTGTTGTTTAAGTCCTTTCTTACAGTCCAAATCCCAGACAGTACTTTTTCATGTTCCTTATGAGATTAAGAGCTGATATTATCTCTACTCTCCATTCCAAATCTCAGACAGTATAAGTCCCATGTTTTCTTTGGCACATAATATTTGACTGCCTTTGTACAGCCGTCTGATTGCCATTAAGTCCTAAATCCCAGAATGTTTGTCCTCTCTTACTTGCTGCTTTTAATGTATAACCAGACAAGTCTAGACATGACTAAATCCTGCACTAAACACACAAACCACAAGATCCAAACTTCTGACATATTAGTCAAGACACAGCTGTTCCTGAACAGCACAAAATGCATATCAAAATACATTTTTATGTACATTATAGTCATTCATAAATGTATTTCTGTGTTGAGATAATCAAGATTTCAAGCTATGTTCAGAAGGAGATAATGACTTTATACCATATTGCACAAGCCTTTCATAAGGATTATAGAAGCAGAGTATACATAGTTTATGCATAGAATTTCCCACTGACTAAAACATATGCCCAAAGACAACCTTTATCTTCACTTCAATGGAGATGTTTGGATGTTCTCCCCATGCTTCTGGTGTTTCATCTGGCTACTCCAGACTTCTCTCCCAGTCGAACGATACGCTGTAGGCTGATCAGCGTTTCTAAATTGTCTGAGTGTGTATATGTGTGTGTGTTTGTGTGTGTGTTTGTGTGTGTGTGTGTGTGTGTGTGTGTGTGTGTGTGTGTGTGTGTGTGTGTGTGTGTGTGTGTGTGTGTGTGTGTGTGTGTGTGTGTGTGTGTGTGTGTGTGTGATTGTACTTTGCAATTGGGTGGCATCCCCTCCAGGGTGCTTTGTGCCTTGTGCTCTGAGTCCCCTGGCAAAGATGCCAAGACCCCATGAACCTGTGTGGGAAAAGCACTACAGAAAATGGATGGCTAGATAACCTAGGTCTAAATTATGAGTTGATAGTTACTTGCTATTTCGTCAGTGTTGAAATATGTTGAATAATCTTTTGTCGTCTGCATTCGATGTGACTTTTATTCATCTTTGTTATTAATATATCATCGTTATCTTCCTAGCATGAAGAATTCCATCCTATTTCCATGTGTTTTATTAATTACAACCATTTTCCTTTCATTGTATTAATGTTATTAATTCATGTATTCCAGCATCATGACTTTATTTCTGTGCTAATTGAGATGCTTTTTTTTTCATTACATATATATGTATCATCAAAAAAATATTAAAAATTCTATAAATACAGTTTTTTGTTAACATTTGCATTGTGTAACAGAGGATTTGAAGCATTTTTTATATCAAAAGAGTATGTTCATACATTTAGAGAATTTCACAGTAAATAAAACATGAAAAACGCCCGATGTGGCCCAATACACCAAGGCCGGCATTAAGTTTCCTCTCATCTCTGCCAAAAAATTCCCTTTGAGCCTTGAGGCGCTCATAAAACGCACCGTTTGACTCTTTTTCAGCTTCATCAAGCATAAAGTGGACAAGTCGAAGGCCATTTCCAACAATGATGCAATAAATAAAACCTGCTTAGGTGAACACTACATGGGCACTAAAGTTTTGCCCTTTAATGGATTTCACATCACAGCTTTAAACAGATCTCTTTTGGGTTAATATTGATGTTGCACCATGGGAAACATTTTATTCTTGTGCTGTGATAATGATTTTTTGTGCACTTGTGCCCTTAGAGCAAAGGGGCACTGTACATCAGTATAAAGTTATTCTGACAGCTCATCTTAATCCTTTTAGGAAACATTGATGAGAGTGGTCTCATGCAGAATGACTCTGCTCAGAGCAACAGGGCACAAGGACAAGCTGCATGGTTTAATGAGCTTGAAAATGGTGTAAATCATATGCTATTGCATTCATAGGATCTCAGCCTAGTTGAAGCTCTTTTTAGACAGTGTTCTCCAAGGACATTATTTACATTTACATTATTTACTGTAGAGTGTCACCCAAATGAGGATGGGTTTCTTCTCCATATAGTCTCATGGAGTTTTTCCTTGCCACCGTCGCCTCCGGCTTGCTCATTAGGGATAGGGATAGATATCTAGTATCATAAATCTTAAGTTAATCTTTTTTAAATTAATTTTAAACTTTAATTGTATATATATATATATTGGTTTGTTTGTTTGTTTGTTTGTATCATTATTTTTACTTTTTATCATTAATATATATTTATTTCTTTTTTCTCTCTCTCTTCTGTTTCTATAATTCTATGAAGCTGCTTTGCGACAATGGGAATTGAAGTGCTATATAAGAGAGAGAGAGAGAGAGAGAGAGAGAGAGTAAATCACCGTAAATGTCACCGTAAATGCAGTTATGTTGTTTTTGGTTTGGTTTGTTTTGGTTTCATTTAGATTTTTGGACCTTCATTGCTAAATTTCATGCTAATGATGTGCTCAGAGCTTTTTATTAAATTTAAAAATCGATTATTTAATTGAAATATTAATTACTTACTTATTGATGCTGACGTCTTTCTTACTGTTATTCTGAATTTTACATATTAAAAGACTTTTACTTCATTATGTTTATCTTAGTTTCTAAATACCTCTTTTTGCAGTCTGAGGTTACTACTTTGCATGGATATTTCAGCAATAAAAAACCATGCAGTTAAAATAAATAACAAAACAGTTGTAGCGTCTGGTACAGGTCATTTAGATTCCAGGTCCAAGGCACCCTAAACTTCAGCATCTAATCTTCAATCAACCGATGAGCAACCCAGTTTTACACACACACAACTGGCTCCAGAATGACTGGAGCCTACACAAAGACCAGATAACCCCATGCCGCTTCTCTGATTGAACTCATAGGGGCCCTCAACCAGAACACACACACACACACACACACACACACACACACACACACAACACAATGAGACATTCCTTTTACTAATAAAACAAGTAGATAAGATACTCTAAGATTCTTATTCTTATAACCTTGTTGTAATGTGTTTCTTCTGTTAAGGCTTGCCTGACTTAAAATTATTTGCTCCTTACTTTCCTGACAGGGGTGTATTTTATTCATGTGTCAGAACACAACACTGTATTAACATCAGTTACACTTTGATTACTGATCTGTGTATGTAATGTACCGCTGCCTTTATACCGTCATTCCCTTTCATGTTTAGTATCCAAATGACCACAAAATTATCGGTTACTCGTTTTTCAAACAATGGTGTATTTTATTTGAGCACGAAAGGTGCCATACCGTCTTAATACACCTTGGATAAAACTTTAAAGTCATCTAAAAGTTTGATAGTTAAACCACGCCCACAGAGACCTGAAACAAAGGGAGTTTTTCCCTCCGAAATCTTGGCCGTAGTATTGGCCATCTCCCCAAAGATGGGTGGAGTTCGGGACCTTTAAATTGTCACAAACACCACTAATCCGTGGTCAGACTTTCAGAACAGCTTCAAGACGACTCCATCTTCCTTCAAAGAAGTTCCAGCAAGCTTCACTTCCAAGAACGACAACTGCTCTGATCTTCAGGAGAACTTGGAAGAACATCTGACCCCACCCTAACTGACTCTTCAGAAATTTCTCTGTTGCATCAGGACTCTTGTGCAGTAATCCAATGCAAGTAACCGTTTCCTTTACCAATCAATTTAGATGTGTATTTTAAGTATGAACCTTGTATTGTGTCTTAAGGTGAATTTAAGTTTCCGGTGACGATTTCCCAGTTAGGGTGTGATTAATTTTGAAGTCTAAGCTTGCCATTCCTTTCCTTCCTTTCTCTAATTTCTTCTTTCCAGTCTCTTCCTCCCTTTTCCCAATTTTAATTTCGTGTTATTTTATTTTCATCTTCGTTTTCCCTATTTCTTTTGTTTGTTTGTATAGTTAGTTTTATGTTTTGTTTGTCTCATTCATTAAATGCCATATTTTTGTGCCACAAGTGATTGTCTCTGAGTATCACTCACAAACTTAAGGTACCTGCAACATCTGGTCTGAACTACATGCTCTATTAAGTTAATTTAATTCAAATTACGGTGTAAAGTAAAAGGGGAGTGAACCTTCCTTGGCCAGGAAGATACCTCCTTCATAGAATTAATAAAGGTTACATGGCCTGTTTGCCGGACGAACAGACCAAATAAGTGTAACGTTAATTCCATTACCGTTAATTTCAACTTAGGTTAAAATATTTAGAGTCACTATAACGCGTTATAATTACTCATAAATATTTACCTTGCTTTGCGAGCCAAAATCACTACACAGTACACATTTGAATAATGATCTAATTATGCCTATAAAAATAACATTTCCTTAGACTTGTTAAAATACATTGTGGTGTTAGTTTCTTTCCCTCTGTAGCATTCAAAGTAGAAGGAATTGAGGTGTAGAAGGATGAGATGCTGGATGTGTCGTACCTGAACGTTGTACCTTTCAGGAATGAGTGCATTGTTCAGTTGCTGCAAATTGAAGTCGGTCAGCTGTGATGTTCGGATATAGTGTGCTGACCAAATCTTTTTCAGTAAGTATCAGGGCTATAATGTGTTTCAGAAAAACTTTCCTCACATCGTCACATTGCCACAGCCAAAAGAATGAATTTAATGGCTTCACGTTGCTTGTGTTAAATTCTGTTCCGAGGTAACAGCATGACTCTGAAGAAACCTTGGATTTTAGAACTTTGTTCTCGGTTTATTATGTGTCATGCGACGCATTTACAGTGTCGTTAGTAATGAGTCAGCATCACTTTGGTCTAAATTTGGCTTCTGGTTAGTATATTATAAGAAAAAGAACAGAATAAGAAAGAAAAAGTCGAATGATGGAGCTCAGGTTGAGGAACTGTCAAAGTTAGAGTTAATAGACCAAACTTCTATAAATCCTACAAACTTTCAATCACAAGTTCTTGAGATATCGAAGCTAAAGGAAATCTCAGAAGGGCGCATGAACAACCAGCGAGCATGATGAATCCAGGATCTGATAACACTTAAGGAGATAATTTCAGTGTTCAATATGGTTCCTATTTAAATAAAAAAAAATAACTTAGGCCACACACATTGTGGCTTTAATTCCAAATACAGATACACATGTTACACAATAACGTACACAGTGTTATTGCACCCTGACTACACAAACTTTGGATATTTGAGAGCAAAAATGAATATACGAGGTTTTAAGAAGAAGAAATGATGTAGCATTTGGGGGTGTTATGAACTGTGGAGACGTTTGTGGACAAGAAGGAGTAAAAATGTATTTGAGTGATCTCTGGACGAGTGTGTGTGTGTGTGTGTGTGTGTGTGTGTGTGTGTGTGTGTGTGTGTGTGTGTGTGTGTGTGTGTGTGTGTGTGTGTGTGTGTGTGTGTGTGTGTGTGTGTGTGTGTGCGTGTGTGCGTGTGTGCGTGTGTGCGTGTGTGTGTGTATAAGACAAGTAAAACTGAACAGAAGCCGAGCAACAGATTTGGCAACCAACCCAGAAAAAAAATATGTTCTTTTTGTTCTTTTTTGTTTTACTTTAAGATTCTCTGAGTTAAATGGATACACATGGTCTCTGCTATTCGCTGTCTATAAGCCGTGGATGTCTGTTCACCTCCAACAGTGCTAGGAGCTTGATGTGCTGGTACAGAGGTTCATCTAACAAGAAAGCCCATAAACTCAGTCACTACGTGGTCATTATTATCACTGAAGATGATTATGTTGGACAGTAATCTTTGTGTTCAAACCATCTCAGTGTTAAAGAAGTTTATTAGATTCTGGTTTGCAGCCAATTCGCAGTTAATTTGTGTGATGCTCGAATTCGTGACGATCTCGCAGCACTTGTTACACTCTCTGACCTGCCTAAATAAACAAACAGTATTTTTCAAGAGGGAGTGGTAATGGCAAGGGGTAGTCAACAAGGTCCTATTAAAGGTGTCGAAATGTTATTCTTAATAAGGACAAAGCCTTCAGTGAATAAATCTGGGTTGTTTTTTTTTATTAGTTGGGAAAAAAAGCAATTCAAATAGCCCGGATTGTGGCATTGAGTCTCTGTTAAATGTTCAGAGGCTGTTACGTATCTAGAGCATACTGTATATGATATGTTAAAAAGGAAAAAAATGACAGGACAAGTTTTGAGTGTGAAAGCATGGCGTGAGAAACAACAGCTGGGCTGTGATTATAGACCTGAATAAAGAACTCGCATGTGTCTTTAATGAGCTTATTTAATTTACAACAGTTTTTAATTAATCAAACTGAACACAAACATCCCAGGCAGAGTTTTTTTTGTTTTTGGGTTTTTTTTTTTGCAATCCTCAGTTGTGAATTCAAGTCTCTAGGAGCTTATGCTTAGATGAAATAGTACATCATTGTCATTTCATTCATGTCCTTTCATTTCTAATTAGAATTATAATATTTCAAATATATTTCATAAAGTTGTTAGATGAGATTTTCAGAAACATGCTGCTTGTTAACATAGCCTCATTTATTATATGTAACTAAAGTATTTTAAAGCCTCCTAAAATCGCGCAACTGGATTCATCCGCCTCCAACACAAAGGGTGATGTAGGGTCTTGGGGTCTTAAAATGGGTGCGCTGGTAAAACATTTTTTTCAGGTTCACAAAGGCCTCTTGAGCCGATTCAGTCCATGTCGATTTTTTTGGTTTCCCACATACTGTAATAGTGAAGTCAAGGGGGCAGCCAGAGAGCTGTAGTTCCTGATGAAGCTTTGTTAAAAGTTCACTAAACCCAGAAACCACTGTAAGTCCTTAATAGTGGAAGGAGTGGGCCTTCACAGTGACTGCCCGTACCTTTCTCACCTCCATTTCAACCCCTTAGCCATCGAAATCATAGTCGAGAAAGGTGAAAGTTTTTCTGTGAAATTCACACTTTCCCCCATTGACCACAAGTTGATGTTGTAGCAAGCGGGTCAGCACAGTGCGTTCTTGGATCAAGTGGTTCTTTGATGTCATAGAATATATCAAAATACCTTCTATATACACTATAACACCAGTTCAAGATTTCATATACAAAAGTGTGGGATATCATCAGCACGTTAGTCAGGCCATACTGCATTACCAAATATTCATAGTGACCCCTGAAGGCAGTTTTTGAAGCTTCCGAAGCCTTTCCAGAACTGGGGTAATAATGGTAGCAGGTAAGGGTACTGTCAGGGATCAGCCCGGACTTTCGGCCATGTCTGTCTCCACACCTGTTCCTCATTGTGTCATCACTGTCTTGGGTATAAATGTGAACCATTTCATTAGTTGATCATGATTAGGTCTCGTCATTTGTATTATTTTAGTCCTCATCAGTTTATTGTATTTGTACCTCATTCCTTTGAAGCTATCCTGTGTACGGGTCCCAAAATAAAATTATATAAAATAATACATAATATATACATTTTTTTTTATCTAACTCCCTGTAATACATTTTTGTCCTTGTAATTAGAGAATCGTTTTCAACCATTTTACTCATTAATTCACCCTCCCTCCCATCTCCATCCCCCAATAGTATTGTTCCCAAAAATTGCCAACCCGCCTCTTCTATTCAAAAGCCAACTGAAATGTGACGGAACTTCACAAGGGAAAAGAGAAACCTGACATTTTAGAAATCCTCACTGACATGGCCTTTTAGCAGTGTGCATCACCAAATACACCTAATGTCAATCATAGTTTCCGCCCACTTTTACAGAACAAAATACCAGAAATTCAAGAGCTTAAAGTAGCTTTCACTCGAGTTTCTACACTGTGTGTGTGTGTGTGTGTGTGTGTGTGTGTGTGTGTGTGTGTGTGTGTGTGTGTGTGTGTGTGTGTGTGTGTGTGTGGGTGTTTCTTGTTGTGTTCAGAATATTCAAATCTCTAAAAATAAAATCTAAAACATCCTGAAACAAGAAAACACCAAAGATCCAGACATGTCCTGAGTTAACAGGATGCCATTAATGACAAATTAATACTAACACTGCTTTCATCAATACATCGCATAAAAATCCTACATGAAAAAAGCCTCAAAACCGAAGATAATAACAGATGGAAATCTTTGTGTGTTTCTTTCACATATATTCTGTGTCTACATCTCCCTTTAACCCTAACCTAAAATAAAAAAATGAATTAGCTATGCTTCTTCTCCTTCTTTCTTATTCTACATCTCTTAATCTAGTGTTGCAGTGTTTCACTTTACACATTAAGGCATCATATTAACCTTGATGAAGAAATAACTCCCAAGATAAAATGCGAGGGTTACAACAAGAAGGGCATCCGGAGTAAAATCTGCACCAAATCTACTGTAATATGTGGAACAGAGGATCCGTAGTTGTGACCAACAACAACATCAACATAATCATCAACAACATTAACATTAATCTTGACCAAGAATAGGCTTGAACACTCAATGCCGGCTTCTGCGTTTCTTTGTTCTGTTTTTCTTGAAATGATTAAACAAAGCCTACAGTGACACCCAATGAACAAAAGTCTGCATTGCAGGAAGAGTGAGTGAAGTGACATACGGCTAAGTACGGTGACCCATACACAGAATGTTCTCTGCGTTTAACCCATCCGAAGTGCAGCCATTTATGCTGCAGCGCTTGGGAAGCAGTTGCGGGGGTTCAGTGCCTTGCTCAAGGGTACCTCAGTCGTGGCCGGCCCGAGACACGAACCCACAACCTTAGGGTTAGGCGTAAAGGTGGAGGTTATACAAATCTTAAACAGAATAAATAGTGTTTAATATAGCACATACTAGACATATACTGTATATAAGACATATATATAAATGAATGTTCTAGGATTCATTGTATCAGTATTGGACCCTTGGACCATGCTGTGCATCTTAACGAGCTAGAGAGGTTTAAAAATATTTTCTTTTAAAATCATCACTTGATCTTGGATTTTGAAGAGATTTGCAGCAGATTATAAGATTTGAGTCACTCATGCCAAAAAAAAACAAAAAAACAAGCATTTAACTATTCAAGAAATCTGTGCACAATAATTGTAATTTGATGTTGAAGGTGTTTATATTTAGCTGTTAACTGAGTGACTCAATATAAGGGGAACGAAAAGGATAAATCATACAAAAAGCTACTATTATCCTCCTTTGTCATTTGTTCAATTTCTAAGTGTTACAGAAGATTTAATAATCTCTATTGGTACAGTTTATTTTCTTGGAATGAAATGAATACAGTGAAATGTTTTGTACCAAGCGTGTAATTACAGCATGATATAGACCTAATTCATGCCTGTTACAATGAATCTATGAGTCTTTTATAAGCAGAATGATAACTCCTATTGTTCTTTTAGCTACGGAAACCTTTATTTAAGAAAATAAATCTGTAATAATATAATATATAATAAATCTGACCTGGAGATCAGCACCAGAAAAAAAAAACGAGTCTAATAACACAGAGATACAGTTTGAATGTTTATTAGCGGGCAGAAAATATTCAGCACAGAGAGATTAGGCAATAAATGACTCCATCCCATGCTTCAGCATGATTAAATCTTTAAATTTCTTGCAATGTGCTTGAGAGATGGATAAAGCAGACCAGACAGAGGTTTGTGTGTGTTTGCTAAGGACATTTAAGGCCTGCAGCGTTGTATGAAGCGCGGGTAGAGGCACACGTCTCGAATGTGGTGACGATTCAGCATCCAGGTAAGGAAACGCTCGAGGCCGAGCCCGTATCCACCATGAGGGCATGTGCCATACTTCCTCTGAAACAAAAGCACAAAAGAAGCATGTTTAGGTTCATTTAAGCATATTATGCTGATGTTTAAATATGTTAATGTTATGGTAAAGCATATTGAAACTGTGTTACAGCCATGTCATTCAAAAAAAAAAAGAAAAAAAAAAAAAGGCAAAAGTACCGATATACCATGAAGTTGTCAGTAGGTGTTCCTACTGCTGGTTGCCATAGTAATAACAATAATCAATGGGTTTCAATGATCAGATTTCTTGCTGCTAATGTGAGGCATTCTGTAGTGAGATGTTTGTATAATATATCGAATTCAGCAGTTTACACAGAATACTGCTGTGCCTATATTGTACACCCACCTGGTCAGTGTACCAGTAGTATGGAGTGGGGTCGATGCCTTCTCTCTTGTAGCCCTCCAGGAGCTCCTCGGCATCCCAGATACGCATCGACCCTCCGACGATCTCACCAACGTTAGGCATCAACACGTCAACCTGCACAGCAACGTTTCCAGTAGTAAATACACCGATAACAGATTTCAAGCACTGATCCATTTTACAGGACGAACATGTAAACTCCTCACCTGTAGTATTAATTGTTGCATCTAACACAACTGACACAACATCTAATATTAAAAACCTAATAGAGACGTCCTGCTTCCATTTCTGGACATGAGCAAGTGAGGTACAGAGTATTAGTATCACTATTAGCCATTAATTCATAACTAATAGAAGAAGTAAATCCAGCAGTAATTTAGAGTTTATTTAGTTTTTTCTTAAAATGATTGTGATCCTTAATGCAAAGTGTGTTCGGTTTGACCAACAAAAAGACACTGGATGTGACACAGAAAACTATTTGAACTAGATGTTTCTAGAATTTTCTATGCTCAGGTAAGTTTTCTTAAGGTAAAGACATACAGGCTGTTCTGCTTTTTGTCATCGCTGTATTTTTTTTTTTTTAACAGCTTCAACAAACTATAGTTTTGGCGAGTGGTTTAGCACATCCATATCTAATTGTTTAGACAGACCGTGTCACTTTTAATTAGCCCTGTAAGTTCCAGTGGGTCAGACATTTATATCGAGTCAAGGTCAAGCCGTCAGACAATTAGGGCCTTTTTACACCTGGTCACTTCGTGTGTTTTCTCTGATCCGATAGCTATATGATTTGTTAAACCTGTTCCATTTACAATAGGCCACATAAATGCGTCTTGGCAAATCTTTCTACTCCCGCCCAATATGCAAATATATTTGACCTCATTTCCGGGGTAATTGAAATGGAACACGCTTTGGTGTATGCGGTTGCTACAAAAAAACAGCATTTACTGTTTGCTGCATTTTAAGACCCAACGAGACACCTGGGTAAAAGATCAGAGCCAGCACTGGTGGGAAAACATTTGTTTCTGGCGCGATGCATGACTCGCGAGTCCCCTGCGAGTGACGTACTTCAGTTTGGGAGGAGTATAGCACTGACGTATGTGGCTTGAACAACCACATGCATTTACACCTGTCCAGTTTCATCTGAAATGCGTCCCAGACCACCTCCTGAAGTGGTTTGAGCGATCGGATTTATATCCGTCTCGAAACCGTTTCGGAGGGCATTTAGACCTGGTCTTTTTACCATCGGATAGCTATCTAATCACAGAAAACACATGAAGTGACCAGGTGTAAAAACCCCATTAGTCAATTGGCCTCTGATAGACAAACCTCCCTCAGTTACACCAGCTCTAAAATAAATCAGAGATCCAACTAACTAACCTACGACTGGGAATGTTTTCTATGAGTAAACGTTAGGAATTGATCCTGACATCTACATGACGGTCTTATTTACTGATTTATTACATAACACTTCCTTTAATATGTTTAACCTGTTGCATTTTCTTTAGTATAACTCAAAATGACTGCTTGGTCACACGTTCTTACACATTACTTTGAAGCGTGCATTAAAAAGCAGCAAGTTCTACTAAACACTACATTAAAAAAAAAAAAAAAACATTAACGGCGTATTATTTATTTATATACTTTGTGTTACGAGAGTGTAATAAGAGGGAAATGACAACGCTATGGTCATTGTACTAATTAATTAGCCTCTCTCTGTGTTTCCCGATATCGTAGCTCTAATATTATAATGCAAACGTTAGGGGAAGAAATAACTGCTGTATTCACTCCTTAATGAATTCTTGTCTAATATGTGACTCACTCTATTGAAGAGATGTTTAGTTTAAGATAAATATATTAATGCTTGATGAGTGATTAAATTAAACTGTGGATTATTATGTTTTCCTGACCGATTCAGTGAGGCGTTGATCCTCGGGACAGCGCTGCATGTAAAATGATTTAATCTCCGCTGGGAAGCGGCACAGCAGGATGGTCTCGTTAATGGAGTCCGTCATCAGCCTCTCAGGGGCTTCGGGGATATCCTACAGCAGAAGGAGTGAGGAAACAAGAACAAGGACGTCAAATGATGTAGAGAGATATTTGCATTAGAGACTGAGACAGAATAACAGTCATGGAGTTAACATCACACACACACACAGGAAAGCAAGCGAGTCTTTGCAGATTTTGTTTCAGGCATTTAAATAAATTCACATTTGTATTTTATAGTGTGATTAATATGTTCATGTTGTCGTGAAGGAAATAAATAAAAAAAATCATATAATAAAAATAAAAAGTGCATTTTGTTCTTCAGCATGGGTTAGTCCTTTGCTTGCTGATCTGACCTTCGCTGATGTTTTAGGAGTCTGTCAGTTAAAAGCTGTTTCAGTTCAATGCATTTGTTATCTTTTGCATTTGATCTTTGTTGTCGTTTGCTTTGAATTTCTGCATCTTGAGGAGTTCAGATGTTTTATATTAGCTGCTATGAAATGAAGTGTAAAAATGTTTCCAAAAAGTTTCAGATGAATTTAAAGAGACAAACCTCTCCAAACTCGTAGTAGGTCCCATCATCTTTCTTAATGTCGTGTTCTTTAAGCCATGTGATGGCATCAGCATAGTTCATCCTCTTAAACGGCCTCTTGGGGGGCTTGAAGTTCTACACACACAAACAGACACAATTCAATTCAAGTTTATTTGCATAGAGCTTTTTACAATAGACATTATTTACACAACATAAACATAGAGCAGAAGGTAAACATAAGGAATAATAAAAGAAATAACGAATAATAAAAGAAAAAGAATTAACAGAATAAAAAATTCAAGATTATTATTAGATATATATACACACACAGTCACACACAGTCTCACACACACACAGTCTCACACACACACAGTCTCACACACACACAGTCTCACACACACACAAACAGACACACACACAAACAGACACACACACAAACAGACACACACACAAACAGACACACACACACAAACAGACACACACACACAAACAGACACACACACACAAACAGACACACACACACAAACAGACACACTCACAGAGTCAGACACACACACACAGAGTCAGACACACACACACACAGACAGACACAGTCAAACAGACAGACACACAGACAGACACACAGACAGACACACAGAAACAGAGACAATTACATTACTATAGAATTAAAATGAAAGTTACTATAGAAATCTCTTTTGATCCATTTACAACCTAACTCTGCTATGTTTAAATTTGTTGTGCCTTCTGGTGTAAATGGCACTAAACTATCCCAAAAGCTTAACTACAAAATACCCAGAAAATAGAAACATATATTTAAAAAGAAAACCTTCATATTGTCCCAGTCATTATTAATGAGAGCTTTGCTTTTCAGTTATAAAATTCAACATGTTATTTTGGAGAAGAAAAAGGAATCGGAAGTCATACAGGGTTTATATCGTGGAGCAGCTGAGCAGCAGGAGACTTCAGGACACGATCCACCACATCACACACCAGATCCTCTAATCTGTTCAGTAGATCTTCAAAGCTGATGAAGGGACATTCAGCCTCGATGTGGGTGTACCTGTGTTTATTATCGTAAAGAACATTCGATCACAGTTCACTAATATATGTCACAAGTAATGTGCTCTTACTGACTGAATGCAGTACAGATGATGATGATAATAATAATAATAATAATAATAATAATAATAATAATAATAATAATAATAAAAGGAATCAGCTGCTAAGCATTCAGACAAGAATTTTAAAACTGTGTGTGTGTGTTTGTGTGTGTGTGTGTGTGTGTGTGTGCACGACTCACTCAGACAGGTGTCTGCGTGTGCGAGACTGCTCAGCGCGATATGATTGGGCGATGCAGAACGTGTCACCGAGCGCTGGGATGCAGGTCTCCAGGTAAAGCTGCGATGACTGGGTTAGATACGCCTGCTCTCCGAAATAATTCAGATTGAAGAGGGTGGAGCCGCCTTCCACCTGAGTCTGCACCAGAGTGGGAGGAGTAATCTACAAAAAAAAACAGACACACGGACACACGCATCTCAATCGGTATGTCCATAACGTCTCCTACGTTTATTTTAGTTTTCATTTCTTTCATTTTAATGTCTGAAACTTTGAACAAACAAACAAATCAAATATTTAAAAAAATATATTAATAATAATAATAATTGCTTAAACACTGTAAAAATAAATAAAACAAACAAACAAATAAATAAATAAACCTTATTTTATTATTAATATAAGATTTTCTGTTATTCTGCATCGGCACAAATTGGATTGAGGTCTGGATTTTAAGGATTTAAGGAACACCAATCTGTATATGGTCTTAGGGAGTGTTTGCCGAAAACATAGTCGTGTCTCAGTTACACACGATCCTGTGCATTATTTTTACTTATTTAAAATATATATTTGATCGTGATAAAATAATAACAAAAATGCAAAAAAAAAAACAAGATGTGCTGGAATAAGTGCTAGCTTTAAGGCTGCTGGATAATGACGTGGAATCCATGTTGTTTCATTGAAGCAGATTTTCCGTAATTAATGTGACATACAGGAAATAGATTAAACTTCCATGCTGTCTTTATTTATTAGTCATTTGTAAATAGTTTCTTACGTTTATTTTTTTGGTATGTTATCTTTATAGCCATGTAAGTGTAAGTGTAACTATTCTCGTATAGAAGATTACTTTCCCCCCCGCGGTCTCACCTCATAGTAGCCACGGCTGAAGAAGTGTTCCCTGAAGCAGTGTGTGACCGTGGATCGCACACGCAGGATTTTGGACACGTTTTCTCCCCGTATCATCATGTGCCTGTTGTTGAGCTGAACGTCCACATCCGACTCCTCGTTCAGCAGATTGTCGGCGCCGCCGGCCGGAGCGAGACCGATCAGCTCCCAGAAATCACAGTGCAGCTCGTGGCCTCCTGGAGCCTTGGACGCAGCACCAAATGATAAAATGATGAGTTGTTGTTGTCACTCAAACAGATGAAGAACAGGAAGTGTAATTTTGATGGGTGGGTGGTCTCGGTTGTTTTCATTTTTATTTTGTTTTCAATTTCATTATGATTTACTTTGATACTTATTAAACCACAGAACTGACTTATTCGTGCTCATGGGTTAGAAGGTATTGACTGGTTCATTTTATTTAACATCGTAGCTTTAATTCTGATTCGGTTGTTGTTTCTATAGTAACAACCTACAGTATATACTGAGACCTGTATGGCTTCACATCAGAAAATAACTGTTATATGGATATGTATACCACTGGCTAAGCTTAAGCACTCTGTATGTATGACTATTTATGTATAATCTAATATGTTATCCAGAGTGACAAACTGAGCAATTGGGGATTAAGGGCCTTGCTCAGGGGCCCCGCAGTGTCAGCTTGATGGACTTGGGATTCAGACTCACAACCTTCCGATCAGTAGTCGAACACCTTAACCACTAAGCTATCACATCCCTAAAAGCATCACATCACTCATTCTCATCTTCTCGGGTCACGGGGAGCCTGTGCCTATCTCAGGAGTCATCAGGCATCAAGGCAGGATACACCCTGGACAGAGTGCCAACCCATCACAGGGCACACACACTCTCATTCACTCACGCAATCACATACTTTCCAGAGATGCCAATCAACCTACCGTGCATGTCTTTGGACCAGGGGAGGAAACCGGAGTACCCGGAGGAAACCCCCGAGGCACGAGGAGAACATGCAAACTCCACACACACAAGGTGGAAGGGGGAATCGAACCCCGACCCTGGAGGTGTGAGGCAAACGTGCTACCCACTAAGCCACCGTGCCCCCAGAATCACATCAATCACATATAATTAACAATCGTAATTAACCAGATTAATGTTTTGAATTTCATCTCGTACATTCAAGAACTAACAGAACAGATGTTTTTTTTCCTAAATCATGGTACCTGTTTTCCCTCAGGAACCTGCTTCAATGTTCCATACAGAGCCACTGTGCTTTCAGTAGACAACACGAGCCCGTTATAGCATTGACACTAGGGGGGGAAAATAATCATACATTAATTCATTAATTCACCTGGATGTACAGCGCACAAATACACAAGCAGAGCAAATGAAATGAACACACTGATCAGTAAAAAAATCCTGATTCTTTTTGAACAGGTTCCAGATTGATATCCGCTAACTTTATTTAATCCAGCTACAAAATACTAATAGAAATTTCAATAGATTTCATTTAACACTTTTCTGTATAAACTCTCTTAATATAGAATTATTTAAAAAATGCAGTTCAATAGACTTACACCACTTTGAGTTCCCTTCGACTAAATTGTAGTGGATTTACCCCTTTTTTTTATTAACTGTTTTACATTAAAAGTAATCGAGATCATTAGAGAAACCCATAAATCGAGACTCTGCAGAGGTTCGATTTCCTTAACCATTCACATATTATGATATAATGTTATAGAAAGATATCGAGGACTTTTGCCATGTTACTTAAAGGTAGGGTGCACGACGTTTGAGAAATGTTTCAGAAAACTGAGTCGGGCCAACAAATAAAACAAACATGTAGCCAATGAGCAGAAAGGGGCGGGTCTTGTCAATATGTGGTGTAGAGAGTGTTCAGTGTGCATGTCTGACATTAGCCAAAAGCGATTGAAACACTGACATGGCGGATGAAAACGAAAAGCGAAAAAAGACTTACGATAAGGCAAGAAGCAAGACGCGCGTTAATATATGATTAGCTTTCCAGCGCCGGAGAGAACTGAACGTCTTCCGCGTGAAACGGCGCTAAACCTTTCAAGGTACAACACATAGTACTACAAAAACACATTTGACCTGTATTACCATAGTATTACTCATTAAGTTCATTTATTGATAAAAATATCCCATCGGCCAGCTGCCCTAGCAGATTCCAACATAACAGTTGCCTGGGTTACGTATGTATGTATGGGCGGAGCTATCAAAACAGGGGTGACACCCATTTGGGTTAGGGGCGTGTTTGTTTTGGTGATTTCAAATGTCAACATTGGCTTTCAAACATCGTGCACCCCACCTTTAACCACTACGATAATAATTTACTAGATAGATAGTAATCGATTTCTGTTGATTACCAGTTTATCGGTGAGTACACACTGCAGGAATCCAGTTCCATCTCTCAGCACAATGAACAGGAGGTTCTTTCCTAAGATAGAAACACACACAATCTGATTAGAAAACAAACCTCTATAGTACTAAAATATTTAACTGAATATTCTATTAACTGGAGATGTAACATATGACACGGATTTCGTACTAATACCTCGGTATTGAGGTTACGTGATTAAGTACAGGCTATAGAACTCAGAGTTGGTCTGAGGATTCGCTTTTGATTCGATAAATCATTCGTGTCATATTATTAACCACTCCAGGTAGCTTTGGCAGCAAGCTTAGGAACATTGTCCCTCTGGATGATGAAGCTTTACCACAAGTCTCTTGCAGATTTGAACAGGTTTCAATCCAGTATTTGATGCAATTAATACTGAAAGGTTTCTCAGTTCAGGATGCTAACACCACCATGCTTCTTTGTGAGAATGGATGTTGAGTCATGAACAGTGTTTGGTTTTTATTCAACTTTAGGCTTGATGCTATGGACAAAAGTTTGATTTTTGGGACTCTCTATTGCCTTCAGTTATCCTTAGCCTCTTGATCCACTTTACCTTCTCACGGACTCTTTCCATCATTTGGGAGTTTGTGATATTCTAAGATTCAGATACTTGTTTCGAAAGCTTTGCAAGGTTTGAAGTGTCATCTTCTTGTGTCTTTGTTTATGTATGTTCTATTTTAAACTCTTAATTCCTGAAGCAAATGTATATGTATATTTAGCTCATGTGCCATGTAATTGTAGATACATGAACAAGGTTATATTACATTATGTAGGGAATATGTGTGTTTGTGTGATACCTTGACGGCGTAGCCTGTGCACCCAGCCGAACACTTTGACTCTCTGATCCCTCAGTGGCTCCAGCAGATGGATCTTAACCTGACGCACACAGACCAAACCGTACTTAACCACTTAAAGTTATAACCAGTGATAACATCCACCAACATTCATCACATTAAACTTAATCTACACAAACGTAATAGCCACATATGCTCATACTCCTTTGAACACTGTTCAACCCTCACGGAAACAAAAGGCTATGAGAAAACAAGATTTTACTTATTAACATGTGAAACCAAACTCCAGTTACAGAGGAGGACAAAAGAGAAGAGAGTGCAAACATTTTTATCTTTTAATAGCCAACAAACTTTTAATCTTTTTTATACTGCTTCAAATATAAGTTAAGGCCTCGTTTGCATTGATGAGAACAGAGCAGCCAATTATTTTCAAGATACCATTTAAACAAACCTGGCAGTACCTTAGTGCGCTAAATTGGGAGAAACGTTAATGGTGTTTAAAGACAAAATTGAAAACATGGCTGTCATATAACTGTGTCCTCAAACAAATGTTCAACATGAATAAAAATCCAACCGTTATTATTTTCACCTGAGCGACGGTTAGAAAAGTGAAACAGAAAGAAAAAAACTGTTAAACTATTCAGCAAGACTCATAACCGAAAGCAGAGCTTGTATAGATCTAGGAAATGCTTAATATGACAATCAGGAAGTTGTGGCCAGATACAAAGCATATAAGACTTAAATAAAACTATCTAATGACCTCTGCATGGCATTCGGATGACTGTTTTCACTTTACTGCAAAGAACCTTTGTTAATGTCCTGGGAAAAAAAAATTAAGTACAGAGAAATAAACTAGAGAATGTTAATAATCTGAGGATTGACTTTACCGGTGTGGGTTCTGGAAGGCTGGCGTCCTTCTCAATAATAACCTTTTTGGCATCCTCGAGATTTTTCTCTCTCCTCTCGGCATCTCCCGCCTGTCAGCGGTCACATATTGTATATTAATAATCCGTCATTTATAGAAAGATTTACTGTTAAACTATCACAGCACTTTGCGAGTGATTACCTCTTTCTTTTCCTTCGCATCCGTCTTCATTTGTTCCCGGTGGTAGTTTTTTTTCACATTCTTCATCTGGGTTTTCGAAATCACAGCCCAGCGCTAGATAGATAAAGAAAGAGAAAAGAGATCAGACTGGAACGGTGACTTAAAAAGGAATGCAAGTACATTTAGTGGCACTTTTTCTCTCTCACCTCTCCTTCTTTCTGAGAATCCACATAAATGGTTGGGAATGGTTCTTTTCCAGCAAATAGTAGGGCCTAGAAAAATGAATAAATATTAGAATCTTTAGTACTAGGTTCGCTTTAAAACTGCAAAAAAAAACACATTTGATGTGCTTAAAAAATAAATAAATAAATAAATACATACATATATATACATATATGTATATATATGTATATATACGTATATATATGTATATATACGTATATATACACACACACATTATATAAGTATATATATATATATATGTAAATGTTATTGCAAAATTTAACTTTATTGTTTAGTTGAGGTAAACTGTAAAGAAAACATAAGATCTCTCTCTCATTTACCTTCAATGCCGTTTTGAAAGGTTTCTGCTCCGTCCCATCTCCATCCTGATCACTGCCATGTTTATCAGAGACATACAGCTCCCCTGGAACAACAAAACACATCTCAACATGACACGCTGTACAATTTCAGTAATCTTTTAAGATCGATGTAATATTCTGCCGGTTCAATAACGATATACCTGGAATAAATGAAAGCTACTATGTTCTGCTTTCGCTCTAGTTCAGCGAGAGCTAGGATCATTTTATAGCTGTCAGTTGAGCTTTGCAAATCCTCCTTGAGCAATCATCAGTCACATTTAGAGATTTGAATAAAAAAATTACAGACACCAAACTATCTTTGGACATAAGGTTAAGTCACATTTTCTATTCAAAGACTGATATCATATCACAAGCAAATATGTTCTTTTACAGGGTGGATTTTTCACTGCAACAGCAAAACCGGAATGAAAACCACATCTTGTTTTTGACTGTAGTATTCTCAGTTCAACTCAATTCAACTATACGGCACCTTTTACAATTGACAATGTCTCAAAGCAGCTTTACAGAACAGAAACATAGAACAAAAGGTGAATATAAGATTATTAAAATACAAAACTTAACTATAGATATATTTAAATGTGTTTGTATTTATCCCCAATGAGCAAGTCTGGAGTGAGTCTTATTGCAGTATTTAAACATGATGTTTAGTGATTTCATTCAGCATGGCATGTAATAATCTGTACTTACACAATCTGCAATCGGTGCGAAACATTAAGACAAACCAATGGTTAGAATGCTGAAAAGAATTTTGGCTAAACCCCAAACAACTCCCCAAACCTGTGCAGCGCTGATATGAAGCCTGGCTTTAGTTTTATATGAATCAGAATCAGGTTTATTGGCCAAATGTGAATTTGGTTCCAGCTGTTACTCATACTCCCTAGGTATATATACTGTATGTAACACATGTGCTATGATGTAATAACAAATACCCTATGTGCAGGTCTATGACTCTATTTGGACTTCAACACCCTACACAATACATTCATGTTCATATTCTTAACCAGATTTCAAGTGTGCGTCAACACACTTGGTCAATAAACCTGATTCTGATACTGATTCTGATCTGATATGTTAATTCATCACATATGGTATCATTAGTAAAACGTCCTGTAGACTTTAAATCAATCGTGTTACAGATGGAAGATTATGGGTTTGTCACATGCACGATGATAAAAGGTTGGACACACGAACCGCTTTCTAAAATGATGCTTTGCGCTATCAAATGTGAAATTACAGTTACGGAAGCTAAGCTAATGCTAAGCTAACGCTAAGCTAATGCTAATGCTAACGCGATCTGATGCAACACGCAGCGCATTTTGCTGCAATTAGCACAGATTTCAGTTTCAATTGAAAGCCATACTCACGCAGCGATATTTGTTCTGTGCCCTGGGTCGTTTCGTCCGCCATGTATAGGTCCGTTTGGTGAATGAATTGCACACACAAGCTGTCACTAACACACAAAAAAAATAAATAAACTTCTAATCTTGGTCGAACGTCAAGGAGCCCTGCTGAGCCTTCAGACACACTCTATCAATGTGAGAACGCGCATGCGCGGAGTGATGCTCAGCGAAAGGACGCTCTCAGCGTTTTACACTCATTGATTGGGTAATGACAAGACGAGAGGCGGGATTTATAAGAATGTCATTGTTGATTGGCTGTTTTTTTCACATCAGCATCAGACTCAATCAGATCAGAATCAGGTTTATTGGCCAAGTGTATTGACACACATAAGGAATTTGTAAGGAACAAATAACACTATATTATACAAGACAAGACAATACAGACTGTAAGACAATACAGACATAAATAACACTATACTATACATACTATATTCTGTATTCATATTTAATACTTATATTGTCTATTGTATCACATCTGTATTGTATAGTGTTATTTATGTCTGTATTGTCTTGTATAGTGTTATGTCTGTACTGTCTTGTATAGTATAGTGTTATTTATGTCTGTATAGTCTGTATTGTCTTGTATAGTATAGCGTTATTATGTTGGCTTTGTAGAAGCAAACATTCTGTTTTCCCATTTAAGCTTAGACATAATTATATCAAGAGTAACTTCTCCTAGGGCTTTCGAGCTACATGCACCAAATTCAGATAAGTTGTAGATGCTGGTCTGAAGTTTGTTGCTATGACTTTTCTAACCGATCTGAGTACCCGATCTTCCGGTACCAGGTCTCAAAGTGGCCATTTTTCACATAGACTCCCATTATAAATTTGGAGGTTTATAACCCGGCAAGCTTTCGAACTGTCTACACCAAACTCGGCCAGCTCCTTTAGGGTGATACTCTGAACAAAGTTTTAAATTGGTGTACCGACTGGCCTTTCGGTTGTGCCACAGCCCCGCTCCCAATATATGCAAAATCAAAAAACTTTTTACAATATGGACATGTGACGTCACATGCTCGTCTCCACTTACCTCCAAATGTTTTGGCACCCTAGCTTTCTATCTACTTGCTTCCAAAAAGTAACACTGACCCTTATGTCCACTCACCTCCAAAAAGCACCGGCCTTTGCGAATACTTGCATCGTCAAAGCCAACATCAAAGTTTGTCACGACAAACTTTACAAATCTAGTTTATGTCTGTACTGTCTTGTATAGTCTGTATTATCTTGTCTTGTATAGTATAGTGTTATTTATGTCTGTACTGTCTTGTATAGTCTGTATTATCTTGTCTTGTATAGTATAGTGTTATTTATGTCTGTACTGTCTTGTATAGTCTGTATTATCTTGTCTTGTATAGTATAGTGTTATTTATGTCTGTACTGTCTTGTACAGTCTGTATTATCTTGACTTGTATAGTATAGTGTTATTTATGTCTGTAATGTCTTGTATAGTCTGTATTATCTTGTATAGTATAGTGTTAATTGTCTGTAATGTCTTGTATAGTATAGTGTCATCAATGTCTGTTTCGTCTTGTCTTGTACAGTATAGTGTTATTTATGTCTGTAATGTCTTGTATAGTCTGTATTATCTTGTCTTGTATAGTATAGTGTTATTTATGTCTGTAATGTCTTGTATGGTCTGTATTATCTTGTCTTGTATAGTATAGTGTTATTTATGTCTGTACTGTCTTGTATAGTCTGTATTATCTTGTCTTGTATAGTATAGTGTTATTTATGTCTGTACTGTCTTGTATAGTCTGTATTATCTTGTCTTGTATAGTATAGTGTTATTTATGTCTGTACTGTCTTGTATAGTCTGTATTATCTTGTCTTGTATAGTATAGTGTTATTTATGTCTGTACTGTCTTGTATAGTCTGTATTATCTTGTCTTGTATATTATAGTGTTATTTATGTCTGTACTGTCTTGTACAGTCTGTATTATCTTGACTTGTATAGTATAGTGTTATTTATGTCTGTAATGTCTTGTATAGTCTGTATTATCTTGTATAGTATAGAGGTTAATTGTCTGTAATGTCTTGTATAGTATAGTGTCATCAATGTCTGTTTCGTCTTGTCTTGTACAGTATAGTGTTATTTATGTCTGTAATGTCTTGTATAGTCTGTATTATCTTGTCTTGTATAGTATAGTGTTATTTATGTCTGTAATGTCTTGTATGGTCTGTATTATCTTGTCTTGTATAGTATAGTGTTATTTATGTCTGTACTGTCTTGTATAGTCTGTATTATCTTGTCTTGTATAGTATAGTGTTATTTATGTCTGTACTGTCTTGTATAGTCTGTATTATCTTGTCTTGTATAGTATAGTGTTATTTATGTCTGTACTGTCTTGTATAGTCTGTATTATCTTGTCTTGTATATTATAGTGTTATTTATGTCTGTACTGTCTTGTACAGTCTGTATTATCTTGACTTGTATAGTATAGTGTTATTTATGTCTGTAATGTCTTGTATAGTCTGTATTATCTTGTATAGTATAGTGTTAATTGTCTGTAATGTCTTGTCTAGTGTTATCAATGTCTGTTTCGTCTTGTCTTGTACAGTATAGTGTTATTTACGTCTGTATATTTCACGTACGTACGAATATTTACGACATCGTTGTTTCACTTTCTGTATCATTCGCGACTTCTCGTTACACGTCCGGCAATTCTTCACCATAGCAACGCAGCATACGGGATTTCTCTGATTTTGATTGGCCAACGTGTCGGATGACGTCAGGAGCACGCAGAAATCAGTTGATCAGCGGTTTTTTGTTGTACCTTTGACCGTAGCATATTTGTGTATCCTGTGTTCGGTCATTTAAAAATATATTTTACTGTAAAATGGTCGGAGTGAAAGTAATCGGGAGCGATTCGGAGTTCCAGCCGGAGCTGACCGGTGCTGGCTCCAGACTGGCCGTCGTGAAGTTCACCATGGCGGGGTGAGGAGCTCAAGTCTGGGCCTTAGCTTAGCATAGGCTAACTGTGCTAACTAGCTTAGCCACACAGTGCCGGTTTTAGTATGACTTAGCGAAACAGCAGAAGTTAGCTTAGTTAGCTAAATTAGCCTCGTAGCTAATTGGACAAGTTGAGTAGTTTAATGTAAGCTGTTGTTTTGTAAACGTGTACGTTATTGGCACTGTGTGAGAAAACAGACACAACTACCTTATTAGGCTAGTTTACAGTCAGCTAGCATGATTTCACATGATAGTCGAAAGCTTCTACGTGGTGTAGCTTATAACATCTGACATCGAATCTTCTTTTCTTTAATAAATGTGTTTATTTTTGTTATTTAATTCACCAGGTGTCGCCCGTGTGTCAGAATATCTCCAGCTTTCAACATGTTGAGCAACAAGTACCCACATGTTGTTTTTCTTGAAGTGGATGTCCATGTCTGTCAGGTGAGAGGATTCATCATGGAAGAGCTTTGAGGCTGGAAATTATGGTTTAAAAGCTTCTATAGGTATACATTTTTATCTATATGACATTGTTAATCAAGGGTCATACTGACCTGATCGTCTGAATCCTCATCACTATCAAGTACGAACAGGATTTCATCTGTGAATCATACAACATGCATTACTAGTGCTGCAGAGGATAAAATATGGAGTAGGAATACAAGGCGGGTTTCATATACGTCTTTTTTCTTGCCTGCTTGTTGTTTACACCATAACTTCTTTAGACCTCTGTACCACTTAATTATAGATGATTCAGAATGGTTTAAAAAAGAGCAGAAACAACGAGGAACCCATTAACTCATGCTTCATGCCACATGCCTACTTATAACTATGAGTTGTCGAGCCTCTCATTCCACAACATGGTTTTGTTTGAGGTGCAGGAATAAATTAGTCATTCTGCTTTCTTTAGTTGCCACAAACTTCAGACAAATTTTATAGCAGGCTTTGGCTAGGGAACCCGACCATTTCCATGAAGAAACCACACCACTCTTGGAAACAAGCTCTTTGGTTTCATCAGAGCAAATTGCCATGTTGTGTTTCGTATTTCCCATGTGTGAATCCCGGGGTGGGGGTAGTTGGTGTTTTGGGGGAAAATCAATTTTCGTTTTTCAACATTGACATAAACCACAAATTTGAAATAATCGATAATTGCCCAGTTCTAGGTTTTTTTTAATCTATATAAGTATTTTTTCCTCTCTGTTTATCTGTGAGGTGATTCATTAGCAAGACTTTTTCACAAGCCTCTAAACCACGTTCCATTCCTTTGTAAATGACATTGTGATGTGAGCTGATGTGAAGTACTCCTAATAAATAAATAAAAATATTTTAGGCCTCTTATTGCTGCATTTCTGCAGTGCTGCACCTCTGTTCTTTGGCTCAGTTTGTGCTTAGTGGCCATTTTATCAGCTCATATCTGATAAATCTTGTAAAACTCTATAAAGTGATGCAGCCCAAGACCACTGCATTTCTTTTTCTGCCAAGTGCTGTAAATGTTTTTACGTCCTGCCTTTTGGTCGATTTAGAGTTTTCTCATTTTTGCCACTGCTTTCAGAACCAGGAAGTCTTGGACTGGTTCCTTTAGTTTATAAGAGTGATTGCTATGACCTTACCTGGCCAAATATAATGCACCACACTGAACAGGGAAAAACTCGGTACTGGATTTAAAGAACAGGACAATCTTTGTACATATAAACTATTTTCCAGTATTTTATCCTGTCAGATTCACACATTTTTCATGTGTTGCTTCTTGAAGGGAACAGCGGCAGCCAACAACATCTCTGCTACGCCGACATTCCTGTTTTTTCGAAACAAAGTGCGTGTGGATCTGTATCAGGGAGCGGACGCCTCAGGCCTCGAGGACAAAATCAAACAGCACGTGGAGAACGACCCGGGCAGTAACGAGGACTCGGACATTCCTAAAGGATACGTGAGTGCAGTAAAGATGATGATGATGAAACATGTTATTCATTAAGTGCTTTTTCAATAAATCGAGATGAAGAGCAGCATCAAAGTGGACGCTAGATGTTATGATCGGTTAAGGATTGTTTGTCATAGAAACAATTGTATGTTTGTGCAGATGGATCTTATGCCGTTTGTGAGTAAAGCCGGTTGCGAGTGTCTTAACGAGAGCGACGACTGCGGCTTTGACAACTGCTTAATCAAAGACTCTTCTTACCTAGAGTCAGACTGCGATGAGCAGGTAACGTACCCCAGAGCACCAGAGTCAACATTCCAATTCCACCGGTCACATACACAACCGTATACAGTTCAACATGCAGTGAATCGCTTTGTGAGACTGTTCGTGGCATAATAATATAGTGAGTAGGAATAGGGTCAAAGAAGGGGCTGTCAGGACTCAGCCCATACTTTGGCCATGTGCTTTTTGTTTACGTTCTGTATTCACGTGTCTGCCCCGCCCTCGTCTCTTCCTCCTGTCTCTGCACACCTGTCCCTCAAGTGTCTGATAATCATTAGTAGTATTTAGCCTTTTGTCTTCGTCCTGTCTAGTCGATGTCCCAGTGTCTATGTTCCGTGTTCTTTTTTGTTAATAAACCCTGTTTTATGTTAGCTATCCTGCATTTGGGTCCGTTTTTATCCCCGTAAAATAAAATGAGGCATACAGTATGATGATACATGGTGATAGGAATATAGGATGACTGTTATGACTAAAGTGCATAAAAATGTGTTGTATTAATAGTAACACAAAGACCCGGGTCCTGTCCGCTTGCATGATGAGAGACCTAGAAGCCCAAAACTCATCAGCAAACTAATAGTTTTACAATTCTGTGGACCCCCAAAATACAGCTATTTATCAGGCTGTTATTCTGATAATGACAACCTGATTTATATGTCAGCTGTCATCCTGTATGTGTATATATCTGCCCTAGGTGTCCTTGTAAGGCTGTTTTTCTAATTACTCGCTTGTTCCCAACAGTTTGGAGAGGTTTTAATCGATGAGCGAGTCTTGCATAATGCCGTCTCTATGTTGCATCAGCTGCATACCGTCTCCGGCTGCACTTGTCTGTCTGCTTTTCTGCCGTACAAGAAAACAAGTTTAAGCCACAATCATAATCACTACCTGTTTATCTTTTACACGCTTTCATTTTCACTTTGCACCACTTGCAGATTTCCTGTTTATGCATTTAAAAAAAAAAAGACTAATAAAGCACAAATATGTGAGCTAGCATTCTAAAAGTTTGACAGTGAGCAGGCTAGTTAGCATAACGTGTTAAAGACGCATCGGAATTCTGTTCTTTTAAACGTGAGCTCTGTTACAGATCTCACATTTCTTACTGCTGTGCATTTTACACACTGAGAATTAGTTTGGGATTTGAAATCGAAGCGAAAGTAAAACTGTAATTTGAAGCAGAATGTTTCTCCCCGCTTGGAACGGGTTCAGGCTTAATGGCAATAGTTTGTCCTGAACGTGTCATATGATCCGAGCGAACGAAAGCTTAGCTGAGACGTACACCTCGGCATAACCGTCGACGGGAAATTCAATACTCGGTGACCCAAAGAAAGACAAAGTGCGTGTGCTTCTGAAGGTTTTAGTGACTGTGTGTTTGTTCATCACAATGTTCATCAGAGAATCTTACCTGCTGTTGTAAATACTAGTTTCTGCTGTGCTCTCTCGTTGCAGCTCCTCATCACAATCGCCTTCAATCAGCCTGTAAAGCTTTTCTCTTTGAAGCTGCAGGCGTCAGATTTGGGTAAGTTTTCCCAAATCTCCACCTTTTTTTTTTGTGCCTTCTGTAATCCCTTGTCTGTTTTCGGCACTTGTCCAGCCTCATACTCACCAGCACAAATGTCTCACCGTCATCAAAGCAGTGCGGAGGTGTCGCAAAAAACACGGTCTGTCTCCTACATAGGCAACGTCACAAACCTTATCAGCCATCTAAAGCCATGACCCTACATACTCGATCATGTCAGGGGTTCATCTGAGCTCTGATGCCTTCTCTTTTACTCCTTAACGTTCTCTCACGTTTTATTTATATAACACCTTTCCACAATTTTAAATTCCAAGCTAATAGACATTGTCGAGGTGAATAAACACACAATTAATAATCTTATCCAGGCTATAGAGGGCTTTAGAATCTGGATCATTATACTGTATTAATCCCCACGGAGAAATTGGTTTCGGTACCGCAGCTCCAAGTCAAAAATAGAGACTTGCATACACAAAAAATGTCTAAATAAAGCTAGGATTTAAATAACTATACACGTAATGGTGTATTGTTGCACAGTGAGATATGTTGTACAGAGGAATTATACAGTCCGATGGAGACGGGTAGGAAGGGTTTCCTGTGGAGCACCTTGATTGGAGGAGTCTGTGACTGAACGCACTCCTGTATCCGTCAAGGACATCATGGAGCAGATGGAAGACGTTGCCTGAGACAGGCAGTAGTTTAGACAGGATCCTTCTTTCTGTCACTACAGTCAGAGAGTTCAGCTCGACACCACATCATCACCGGCCTTATACATGAGTCTGTTCTGTTGGAGGTGGTAGCTCAGTGGTTAAGGTGTTGGATTACTGATCAGAAGGTCATGGGTTCATACCCCAGGACCAAGCTGCCACTGCTGGGCCCCTGAGCAAGGCCCTTATCCCTCAATTGCTCAGTTGTAAGTCACTCTGGATAAGGCTGTCTGCTAAATGCTGTAAATGTAATGTAAATGTTCAGTCGGTTGACTTTCAGTCCGCTGCCCCAGCATGCAACAGCAGAAAAATAGCACTGCAGATAACATGTCCAGTTTATTATTAATGTGAACTCCTAGGTATATAAAATCCTCCACCATGTCCACAGAGACCCCGTGGATGGAAACAGTGGTCCTAGCCACCTTAGTCCTCCTCAGGTCGACCACTAGTTCCTTTGTTTTTGTCACTTTGAGCTGTAGACTGCTCCGCTCACACCATATGACAATTATTCCCTGTAGACTTGTTCTCAGTCTCCTCACCATCACTGATACAACTAACTATAGCGGAGTCATCAGAACATTTCTGAACATGGCAGGACTCCGTACATTAGCTGAAGTCTGCAGTGTACAGGATGAAGAGGAAAGGAGACAGAACAGTTCCCTGTGGAGCACCAGTGTTACAGACCACTCATGCGTACATGCTGTGGCCTGCCATTCGGGTAGTTAATAATGCAGGACACGAGGGAAGCATCCACCTGCATCGCAGTCAGCTTTTCATCCAGTAGAGCCGGACAAATTGTGTTAAAGGCACTGGAAAAATCAAAGAACATGACTCTCGCAGTGCTTGCCGCCCTGTCCAAGTGACCGTAGGCTCGGTTAGGAGAGTAGATGATGGTATTTTTGTACGTCGCTCCCAGGTGGGGCTTGAAGGCGAACTGAATGGGGTCTGTGAATGGCCTTACCATGGGCCTAAGCTCCTCCAGCACTAGTCTCTCTAAGAATTTCATAATATGGGGTGTTATTGCCACCAGCCTGTAGTCCTTGGGGTCACTGGGGCCCCAAAGGTGAGGATTATGAGGAATGAGTAAGGAGAGAAAAATGGAGCTTTATTTGAACAGTTCCACAATTGTTATGATGGTGACAGAATTAAGCAAGGACAGCTGGAGAAATCTACCCTCTATCTCAAAAGTCTTTGAAACACTAGTCCAGTGTTAATTAGTAATTCTCTGCAAATCAACTTGTTCACAAAATGATTTGTATATTTTTCCTCATTTCTTCCCTTCTGAGCGCATCATTATTCTTTTTAAAGTTTGCTCTGGTACATGTGTATGTTACATCGTCCTCAGATTATTTTTAGAAAGAATTTTTGTCATCTCTCTCTCTCTCTCTTTTACCCCACAACTTTCTCAGCTCAGGCACCAAAGTGTGTGAAGATCTTCATCAATCTCCCTCGCTCCATGGACTTTGATGACGCCGAGAGGAGCGAGCCGACGCAGACTCTGGAGATCTCGGAGGAAGACTACAAAGACGAAGGCCTCATCTCTCTCAGATACGTCAAATTTCAGAACGTCAACAGCGTCACCGTACGTTTCTCTCTTTCTCATGTTTCTGTCACAGCGAAGATGTATTTTTATACTGTTTCTATGTGGTTAACGGTCTACTGCACTCAACATTAGGAGAGTGCTGCCCTCTGGTGATAACATAATGTAGACATAACATATAACATCAAATTTTTTAATGTTTGTCACTTGCATTTTTCTAGCTGTTCATTAAGTCAAACCAAGGGGGCGAGGAAACGACAAGAGTGAACTACCTGACGTTTATAGGAACCCCAGTGCAGGCCACCAACATGAACAACTTCAAACGGGTAACACAGCCTCTTACTCACCAAGGACATAAAAATCTGTGTCTGTGCATGTCTCTGTGTGTGGAGATTTGGTGACAGCAGCAGCATTTAAAGTGGATTTGTTTTGTTTTTTTGTTTGTTTGTTTGTTTTTTAATGTAGGTGGTAGGAAAGAAAGGAGAGAGCCATTGAGGACAGAGACTGGACAAATACAAGTGCGCTGGAACTGTTTCACAGCTCTTATCAGAGAGTTAAAAAAAATAAGGGTGAAGAAAGAGAGTCTCGATCCGCACCTTTTTATCTATCACACACCCAAAACCTGTAAATAAAGTAAATCCTTTTTCAAAGGCATCATGGCTATTATTCTCTGTTGTGCAAAGGCGTCTGTCTATTTAATTCTGTTGATGAATTCTGTTCAAAATAATCCAATATGAAGATGGACTTTGAATAAATACAGTTGCAGCATCTGCTCAGGTTTTTAATCCCACCTATTTGTCTGAAGTATATGGGTCAGATTTTCTCCCCTCTCTTGCCATATTCTCAAGCCATTAGGAAATCCCTGACTGATTGTGATTATCAGGAGTCCAAGCATAAAGTACTGGAAGCAAAATCAATATTTTCCATTAAGCTGAGATGAACAGTTAGAATAAATAATCTGGTTAAAATGTATTTTATTGTTCAGAAATGTAGCAATGCGTGTTCCCTTCTCTGGATTTAAGGAGCATAACGTTCCAGAATGACAACACCCCTGTGCACAAAGCATAAAGTAACTGCTTTACCAAGAGAAAATACATGAGTCGCCTGTGCAGAGCTCTGACCTCAACCCCATAAACCTCTTTTTTGGGATGACGTTAAACACAAACTGCTTAAGGTCTCTTTGCCTTACATCATTGCCCGATCTCATCAATGCTCTTGTGGATGAATGGACGAATCCACACAGCTACGTGATGGTTATTGTAAGTCTGTTCAAAAAGGCACATATGTGTGTGATGACCCACAAAACTTTGGCTATATAGTCTACATTCTTATTTACTTCTACTAGTCAAATTGCAACATGAGAAAGATAAAGCAAAAGAATATTCAGTTTTCTCCCACTTTTATGTATTAAGAGCAAAGCGGTCTGTGGTCCTACCGAGTGTGTTGAGTGTGTTTATTCTATAGTATGACCTATATGCCTTGAATTCGTGTGTCTAAATTTGTACAATTACATAAAGTCACACAGTTACATCAGTTATTTTGGTGGTGTTTCTGTAAAAGAGACTTATTTGAAGTATAATTTCTATTATATAAACCGCTGCAGTTTAGGCATTGGCCACATGGTGGCAGCAAAACGCTATTTACGTCGTGTTATATCCCTCAGTAAATATATCTTTTCACCAGAAGTGTCAAACTCACATCCTGGAGACTCACAGCCCTGTCTGTCTGTCTATCTGTCTATCTAAGAAACACAATCTCTGATGTACCTTTTTATGAGATTTAAACCAGTCAACTGACTGGAAAGTTTTGGTGCATCAGAAAATATATAAACTGTTATTATACCTTTATTACTTACATTTCCAGCATTTAGCAGACACCTTTATCCAGAGCGACTCACATTATGTTTATACAACTAAGCAATTGAGGGTTAAGGGCCTTGCTCAGGGGCTGCTTGGTGGACCTAGGATTGAACTCACAACCTTCTGATTGGTTGCTTTGACACCTTAACCACTAGGCTACCACATGAATACATGTATACATTTCTGTTAATAAAAAAATCTAATGCACTATTTCAATTAGCATTTTTGCTGTTTGTTTTGTGTAGCTTATTCTTACCCAGAATTCACGCCGCACATGAGACGACGTCCATATGTAAACAAAGTCCATAGAACCCGGAAGAAGAGGTTTGTTAAAGTCGGCTGAGCTGTAATTACACCCCAGTTCTGCTAAAAAAAAATAAAAAAAACTCGACGTTAGACGTTAGTACAAAAACAGCATGTTTGCATTTGTTCGAGTTTCCCCATGTTGAAGTTATGAGTATCATTACAGTACAAAAACTCATTACAGTGTAATTACTGTACAAACATTTTGCAGCTACAGGCTTCATGATTACAATGTTGTACATTATGATTAAATAAAGTTCACAGTATAAAAACATGGTAGTGTGTGATTTAAAGGAATCTCTGTGGGGTTTGCACTTTAGTCAGGGAAAAAAATCAGACCTGGGGTTTGGGGGAAGGAATAGTAGCACTATGAAGAGGCGTGTATAGTTGTGATAGTTGTGAGTGTTTAGGGAGAGCAAATATATCAAATGATCTTTCATACTGCTTGAAAATCAGAATGGACTTTTCAGAACTATATTAAATTGGTGTTCCTACTCGAAACATATAGGATGGAGATTTTTCAGGATCCATGTTGGTTTATTGACAATACTACAACAATCCATATAAGCAAAATCCTTCACATAAGCAAAGGTCAAAGCACAAGAGTATCCGTACTAATATACAGCACTAGATAGTTTCTCAGGTGCTCAGCTATGACAAGACTTTACGAATACTTTATTAAAGTTTAGGCCTTAAGTTTGCTAGGAACAGGAAGTAAGCAAGAATTCAAGAAACGGAGCTCCCTCTGCTGATGGGGAGGTGTACAATCACAATATATCTAGTCAATATCTAGACAATACGGTACATTCTTATAATATTACAAATCCTAACATGATTTGGTTGCATCTAACCTGCATAGTGAGTCTATTCACTTAGTTACTGAGTAGAGATGGTTTTAAAATCAAATCAAATTCTGATTCCAAATGAAAAATGAAGTGTTTTAATCAAATGAATCAAATTCTAATTCTAATGAAATTAATCTGTATAGCACTTTTAACAATGGACATTGTCTCAAAGCAGCTTTACAGAACATAAACATAAAACAATAGGTGAATATAAAGATTAATACAATACAACAATTCAAGATTAACATTAGATATATTTGTATTTATCCCAAATGAGCAAGTCTGAGGTGAGTCAGTCGAATGTGGTGAGAAAAAAATACCATGGATGTTAAAGGAAGAAACCTTGAGAGGAATCAGATTTAAAGAGGAACCTCATCCTCATTTACTGGAGGGTGTGAAATTATACAATCTTCCAAATGTTGTATGGATGAGGAGGTTGTTGTCCTCAAAGACTACATGGAGTTGGCATCTCCTCTTAGTATATCCGAATAATTCAAGAGTACGTCACATATGAATAAGAATGAGTTTTGATGTAGCTGAAATGAATAAACATTTAGTACTTTTTTTTTCAAATGCGTATTGATAATATTGTGAACTGTGAATGAGGCTTAAACAATTATCATGTGAAACACAGAAACCCTTATGACATGCGTGATTAAGAGTAAGAAAGGAAATCAGGATATATTGTGTTGTATATACGTAGTATAGAGTTCAGTTAGGCTACATGTACTGTGTATTCTATTAATGGACAATTCTTTAAGTATTACCACACCATACTATTTGCAATTACTTTATTAACTGGAAAAAGAAAAAAAAAATCACAATGATCATAATATATTTCTCCTGTTACTTTGAAATTGTTGAATTATTATTAATCAAATCAGCTCTATACTTTGAAATACATTATTTCTTGTGGTTTTCGCAGCATGCTAGGCTTTAATTCACATAAGATCCAGAATTTAAATATATGTATATATATATATATTAGTCTTGGCTTGAGACATGAAAAAGATGAACTTTGATTAGATATTCTAGTAGAAATGCTTTGATCAGTGTTCAGGGAGTAGCACTTAATTAAAATTACACAATGTCATACAAAATAATCAGACGATGATTAAACAACACAAAAACAAACAAGTAGGTGAAAAAGATTTTATTTTACACTACTGCGAGAACACGAAATCAATTCTAGACGATTTTACATGGGATTGCCGTACACGGTTATTAATCTTTAAAGCGATGATATACGTAATAAAATAATGCTGTTGTATAATGGAAGCAAACAGGTATAAGCAAAGCTGGCTCAGGTGTGTTAAAAATAGATTTCAGAAAAAGAAGTTCTTGCAGTTTTTCTGCTGTAATTCACTTAACTTTAGTACTTGCTCTTATCCTAGATTTGTCAGAGATAATAACAGGTAGGTCAAAGTTTCTGCTGGAACAGAGATATTTCAGAGGTAGAAAGAAAACAGTGTCAACTACAGTGTTTTTCGGTACACAAATACAAATGATCAAAGATCCAGAGAAACAAATTTTTAATAAAAACCAATGAAGTGATGGATGAGACGTTTGAGGGCAAGTAAATAACCCAGTATATATCGTAAGAGTTAGACTTATAGAGCAAGTTCGTAGACATGTGGAGCAGATTAAACTAGACTGTAGGGAAGTGTTTGCTGCAGGTAGATATGGGCCACCAAACGCTTTCAAAACACTAGCGAGTGGTCAAGACCTGAATGTAGGTCAACACACCATGGAAAGATTGAAAGAAAGAGAGAGGGAGGGACCAAGTGTATTCAGTAATTAGTCACAGCATGTGGTGTTGGGATAGATGTGAAGCACAGAGACATGCAACCTATTGATTTATAGAGCGCAGTATTCCATGCTAGTCAACTCTGCATGTGGGTTAAGGACCCCAAATCTAATTGTATTTTATTTTAATTTTACTTTTACTTTCTTACCAGAAATTGGATCCTTTGCATCCAATTCTTTGGATCCAAATCTTTGAGTTGGATATGTTGAATCTGTACTATTATAGAGAATGGTTTTTAAAAATTACATTTGGACATCAAATATCGTTTAGCACTAATACTGTAGTGACTTCGTGGCAAGGGCCAAAGACACTCAAGACCAAACAACAGGACCTTGTGTGTAGCACTGGATCAAAAAACTCACATCATTTGACATTCCCAAGGTCATCCACCTTATCACCTGTGAGGCCCACAGAGATCTTTCACCTGCTAATAAAGGTCTGTTAAGTTCTATCTCTCAACACCATGTGTGTTGGTGGACTTTTCAGCACTCAACCTTAGAAATACCGCCCTAGATGATAGGCCTCAGGTTCTCCACAAGCATTTAACTGTATATCACCGTGAGATGCTGGACACCAGCAGAGCTTGTGAATGTACAGTATGAATGATATGGTAATTCAACAGGCACACATGTTTAGACCCAAGTCTCTAAAAAGCATGGTGCTTTTCTCAGGCTGTGGTCTGCACAGAGATTTCCCTTCTAGTAGTGATAGGTGAAAGCAGTTTATGAGTCTTCAACAAAAGATACCAGTGGAAGCTTGGTGAAGACACTAATGCCATGGCTTTTTGAGGTCCACTGCCTGCCCACAAGCTCAACAGTCCATCCCGCCCACCCCGTCGCTCTGCCCAAGGCCTGTGCTGAAGCCTCTACTGCTCTACCCAAGGACACCATTGCTACACCTTCTGCTTACAATGGCAATGTCGTCACTCCAACAACACAGAGGATATTGTTGCTATGTTTTTTGTCCGTGCCAAGGACTGGGTTCTGTCACAGTTTCCTCTTGCATCATGGTTTCCATGGCAAGGACTTTATGCACTTGGCTGCTGTCTTATCACTCTGTACACTACAGTTGGACTTCTAACATTGCTTCAACTGACATTTAAAAGCCCCTTCTTTCAGGCTTGTTCATTTTTTCTCGTTCAAGACTAAATAGATAGAATCTCTTAAATATGTTTGTTATTTACATTTTTTCTATATTTTAATTGAGAATATTAGATTTTTTTTAAACCTCAGCTATCTGAGAAGCAATGTAAAGTAGAGGTTACTGAGAATATTCCCACTATTTGGCTTAAAGGACATCATGCCCCCCCCCCCCACACACACACACACTCACACCACACACCATACACCCTACTCCATTCAAGACTGAATTCAGCCATCTGCTGCTATGCAGATCCTCTGTGATATCAATCAGTAGCTTTTTTTTGACATGTTGTTGGCATTTTAGAACAATTTAAACCAATGCACCATACATTCCATTTTCTACACTAATCACAGTCATTGATGTTACAATAATAACATCAATTGTGCTTTCACTTCCTCCATTCACGGTGGAAAAACATAACAGCACCGTGTGTTCTGAATGGCAGTAATCCAACTAGCGTTTACGGATAGTTAAAAATGCTCGTTGTCATACAATAGTACAGTGCTATGAATTCATAATCACTTGCCATGCAACTGCCTTTCTCCTTTTCTAGAGCAAATACATTTATCTAAAGCACTCCCAAAGATTGGAATTCCTTTATTGTAATTATGTAAAATTGTCCTGCAATTAAGTTGTACTCCTGATATATTTGCATGTATTCACGTCTATACCGTGTGAACCGTATAGCAGTCACGGCTCTTTCTACGGACACACCTACTGTAGAACTAGTTCAGGGAACGAATTCATGCACTGACATCTGGAATTATTTTACATCTGGAATTGTGATGCATCTGGATCCCGATCAAAATGACGACGATGTCAGTGCTTCTAAATAAATGATACTAAAATAAGAATAAATCTGTTTTTGAAAATCAGCAGTCTGGTGCATCGCATCCAAATAATAAGAGCATGTTAGCTCATATATATATATATATATATATATAGCTAAAACTGGAAATAAAAATGTCGACAAGTCAGCAACTTTAAAAAAAATTGCTTAAGTTACAAGAGGATAACAGAAATCATCATGAGATCACAATATATTACTGACAAAAGATGTTGAGCATCTGCTTAATAAATATCACCGAAATAAATAAATAATGACACGAATATGAGCACATTTTAATGGGTATTAGATACGTACGTATTATTGGATCTTAAGTTTAGCATCAATAAAATATGGCAGGAGTATACTCACTAATTTCTTCAAAAAAATACTATGAATCATTTAATGTAACACTTCCAATTTAATGTAAAAAAATTTAAATCAGCTAGTGTGAGCTAAATATTAAAAAAAATGCTAACTGTGTAAAAAAGTTTAATTCTTTTTTAAACACAATTTGCAAGGAAATATTCCTTTAATATCTGAATCTTAGACATCACACAGAACATATGGCACATATGTCAGGTGACACGATGAAACGTTAGCTGTTTTTTTTTCTCGTGCGTTGCATATGTTAGCACCTATTCTTCAGTTAAACATCCCGAAAGAACACAAATGCTTTGGGAGGAAAAAAAAAAAACACACCACCAACAATAACAAAACAAATCACTTAGTTGAAATCTGACAGCTAGTTTGGTAACACTGATGTTGTAAAGTCTTTCTGTGCCTCATTTTCTTTCTTAGATTTGCAAGTTGTTATTATTGTGTGAGTCTCAGACCTTGAAGATGAGACAACTGTGCACACGTCAGTCAAAGACAAAACGCGACGCAGATGTGAGTCATTTGGCATCTTTTATAACGTTAGCCATCTCTGTCGTCTAATGCAAAGAAAAAAGCTCAAACTTTAGAACCCTTTAAGATGATTAGTCCTACTTACTTCCCAGAAAAGGAGGATAAGGAATTTGGGTCAACAATGGCCCAAATAGATCAAGGTTGTTTTCAGGCCAAAAATGCAGGGGTCTTATGTGTGATTTTTAGAACCTTTATTTGCAGCTGTGCTCTGCATGACATTGTGTGTGTGTGTGTGTGTGTGTGTGTGTGTGTGTGTGTGTGTGTGTGTGTGTGTGTGTGTGTGTGTGTGTGTGTGTGTGTGTGTGTGCGTGTAAGAGAGAGAGAGAGAGAGAGAGACAGAGAGAGAGAGAGACAGAGAGACTCTTTGTTAAAGCTTTTGTACTCATTGTCACCTTTATATAGAAAAAGATAGAAATGATAGTAAAAGAAATGAATTCTCAAAATGTTGCAATTCACGACATTAAACCCGTTTATCATTTATACCAATGCATTCTTCATAGGAAAAACATCAACAATTAGTTTCATTGCTATATCCATGGTTGTATGCTGGGGTTTTTGACTTATAAGATGTCTCTTTCTTCTCCATCTATCACTGACATGATCAGTGAAAGAGAGGCAGATTCACCGCCATGACAGAATAGATTAGATAGAAGTTTTCAATTGTTGGGAAGAAAATGGTACATCAGAGAGCATTATCTCAGCTTGTATGTTAGGTAGCCTTGAATATATGTTTGTTATATGCTTTGATATCCACATCCTTTTAAAATCCTGGTGAGGAAGGGTGTTAGGGCATTTAGGGCATATCCTATAATCCGCTTTCCTATGTATATTTATTTATTGTAAAAGCTGAATATCTGATTAGGATTCTGTGAACATTTATGTGAACAGAATAGCTCATCATGTAGTGCACTGCTGCCAATCAGGCCATTGAGAGGCATTGACGACACACACACACAAACACACACACAACCATTTAATTCCTGCCAAAAAGGCAGTGAGCCAGAAGGAGCGCTGATTGGCCATTAAATTAAAATGAATATCCGTACAAAAGGAAATTTTTGAGAGATTCTTAACTCTGCAGGTGATAAAAAAAGAGAGAAAAAGTTAGAAAAGTCATGTCTTTCATATTATCATGGTTCCTTTTTGCTTCATTAAAAAAAAAGCACGAATGCCTCAATGAAAGTATGTGTTTTGTTTGCTCTGTACTTTGTCAACAGCAAATATCATTAGAACATTCTAGACATTTGACAATAGCATAGCGTTCTCTATCCACTTTATCCAACCTCCGTACTAATCCCACCCCACTTTCCCAATCCATCCTAACCCCCTCCCAATCCATCCTAACCCCCTCCCAATTCATCCTGACCCCTCCTTCAGACATCCCACTCTTCACTTACCCCAAACTCCTCCCTCATTCATCTCAATCTCTTGCCCCCAAACGTTCTTAACTTTCTCCCTCATTCAACCCAGTCTCTTAAATCTGGCCACTACACCATATCTCTTGCCTCTGCAATGCAGTATGTGCTACTGCAGCATCTACCTCACTTTTACAAAGTTCACGATAGAAAGAAATCAAGCATCCGTTACTGAAATTTACATCCTGATTCTGCTACAGCAGCCCTCAAGGCTACAGGGTCATTGTCCTTTCCAGTCCCTACTTCCACCATATAGAACCTGAGTACCAAGTGATTGATTTATCTTCCTTAATTATCTAACCAGAATAAACCTCACTCAAAGGTGTCTGACTGGCAGTTAAACGTATATTGATACCAGCCACAACTAGAATTTGTTCTTCTTAACAATTTACCGCTAGCTGTCTAACCATCTAAATAGGGTGTTGTCCCCGTCCTGGGCCTCACTTCCACCCAAGATGTCCTATTTCTAGCTTTATCCAAGGGAAATTGGTGAAAAGGCACTGTGAGCTCTAAGACCTTTCGGGCATATACATATATAATGTATATCTCCTACATTCCATGGTGACCATGTTCTCCACCTTATCCATTTTCCAACCAGACAATCTCTCTCAGAAACCAAGTTTTGTCTTTTCTTCAACTTCAGAACTGCTTGTTTTTCCAACCTCCCAAAAATCACTCTCTTGGGTAGGGAGGATAATTAACACAGCATCCTTAGTGCCCTTGAATGACTTGAGTAGTCAAGCAGAGTCATTCTAATATTCTTATAATTGATCAAATTTTTAATGGTAAACCAGGGTGTCTTAATCTGTGACCCTAAAGCCATTACTGTGCTATAACACTACCCCAAGTCTGAGCTGTTACTACCCAACAAGTCCACCATTGCATTAAGCAGGATCCCTTTAAGATACAGGGTTTCAAAAGGCTTACACTACACAACATACCTCAATTTAAATGTTCGGTGCCACAATTACGACACGATGAGAGTATGTTTCTGCCTTTATATTACAATGTGTGATTAGCTTGTATACTTTCAATGATGTGATTTTAATGCTCTTTTTTTTTTTCACCATTCACTAAATATCTTTGGAGTTTACGTATATGCTTACAGAAAAAATTGCAATAGTCCGATTAGGCTTAGATTCCTATATGACCTCAATTCCTTAATTATCAAATTGTGCGTATTTGATATTAATAATAATAATGATGATAAAAACATGATATCAGTTGATATTCTGATATTCTATGTGTGTGTACAGGATGTGTGTTTCTATGAGTCTGTCACTTTGTTCAGTCTGTCTTCCCTTGGTACAAAAGGCCTGTCAGAGTCTTTGCCACCTTAGAAGCTTAAGGGACTTTAAACTGCCCTCTAAGGTGCTAAGGAACATTTACACCTGCATCATCGAATGCATCACAGCCTGGTTTGGGAACAGCACTAAGCAGGATATGCAAGCTCTCCAGAGTGTGGTGCGAGCCACACTGAGCTCCCTGACCTGCAGTTTACAGCTAGTGATGCTGGACCAAAGCCAGGCAGAGACTGAAAAACATCACCCAAACAATGTATTCTTCTCTCCGGGGCAGTCAGGGACTCCTTGAAGGCCAACGCAGACAGAATGAAGAGGAGCTTCATCCCACAGGCCCACAACCCGAACAACACATTAGACGCATAGCACAACACATTGCTTGGACTTGTTTGCTCATCATCCATGACCTCAGCCTGATTTTGCACAATGTACTGTATTGCATAAACAACTGCACATATCTGAACTTTATTCAAATTACATATTCATTCTGCCACCATTCTGCTGATCCCTGTCTCTCCCTAATATCGATACTTATATTTTATATATTATAGACATTTATATTTCGATATTTTACCTTTTCTACTGGTGTAGCATTTCACTGAATGTCATACTGGGTATGGTTTTGTACAAAATTTTCTTGTGACTCTTTTTTCTTTTAGCTGGGAATTTACTGCTACATTAAATATTGGTATGTTGGCTCATGTCCTTTATATAAAAAAAAGGACTTTGTGATATTGTTCTGTACTTTTGCAACAAAATAAACTAAAATTTAAAAGAAGCGTCTTGTACAAAGCTATTCGTGTAAAGCTGTTGGCACTTATGTACAACATATG
>NC_062538.1:16647242-16654742 GCF_022655615.1 Tachysurus fulvidraco
TATTGTGCCTTGTCAAAATAAGCAACACGGTGCAGTAGCCAAGTCAGAGTCCAAGTCCACCTACTGTTATCGAACATTTTTAGCAATACACAAGATTCAAGCTGTTTGTGATCGAAACTGAAAACTACCCAAGCATCATGTTTAATCAGAGCAATGTGTGAGCACGTTTAAAAAAAGAAAATCACATAGTAAATGAGTCGTGTCAAAAATATCGTATGTGAAAAAGGTTTTAGTGTGTAAAATATATCTCAAGTGAAAATAAATGAAAAAATGGGCTAAAAAAAACCCCCAAAACAAAACAAAAAAAAGTGAGAAGAAACTAATTGTCCGAAAAAAGAGTGGTAAAAAGACTCAAATGTGAAAGCAAATGAGTCGTGAATCTAAGAAACCCATGAAAATAGATGAAATGTTTGAAAAGTCACATAGTAATATATGAGGCGTTAAAAAATCGCATGTGAAAATTGAATCGTGTAAAGAATCGCATGTAAAACTACGAGAATTCTGTCTAAAAACCACATGTGAAAATAAATCATTTCTGTGAGAAAAAAAGAATCGCTTAACAATCATATGAATCACATGCAAATGAATCATGTGTAAACTGAAAATAACTGCAGTTTTCTATGAACAAAAATGTTCTCATGAACTGTATTAAAATTCGACCTGCACTAGCCGTGGAGAATATGTGAGAATATCCCATGTGAAATTTCTAAAACCAACATGTTTCCCATGTGAAACGTGTGTGTCGTTTCTATCAGGGATGTACGCTTCTAACACACACGGTTAATTACTGTCATCTGTAAACATCTCATACTGACTCAGCATCCCTCTGTGGATCATGCGTCATCGTTCCCATCGCCTTCTGTCAATAAGAACTTATTTTGGGAATTGTATTATTAGTAAAGAATGATGTAGGCTTGTATCATGATGATGCCTCCCAGTGATTACAGAGTTTGTGTATTCTTACTAACTCACCTCAATTTAGCATCAAAATCTGTTACAGCGGCACGGCAGCCATCTTAGATCATCGTTTAACGAATCATCCAATCAGACATCTTTTTCCTGTTTAAGGTGGACGCCTCTGTTCTGTTGTTCTCTCCGACAGCCTTGCGGCTTGGTGCTACCTTAACTTTGAGGCGAGCTTTGTTCGATCTGACAGGAATTGGCAGGCAGCCATTTTGTTTTATGCATTTACATAAATGCCAAATGGCACCCTGCTTCCTGTGGCTCCTTCCAGCTCTTTCTTTTGAGCATTAGGATTCGTTACAAACTGCTATGCTGATGAACTCGACACAAACACTCGCAATCTCAGATGTATTTTGCCATACCTTCATTTAGTCGGTAACTGCTAATTGAAGCACTGACTCCATGTAGGGAATAAAAAGGCAACTTCCAGTGCACTTCCTTTTATTTTATTTTTCTCGCTCGCTTTCTTTCATTACACCACCACAGGCAAAACATATGTGTGGTGGGAAAGCATTTAATTGACAGAGAGAGGAAGTGTATATTCTCCTTCCCTCTTTTCCAACAATTAGAAGTCTAGCTGATGAAGTCACCTCATTACTGTTTTTAAAAAGAATGTAATGGGCACAAATAGGTGCAAATACCAAAAATGCTAAAGAACTGAAGGGTTGTGGGAACGAAGAGCATGGTCGAGAAGCCCTACAATTTTCAGATAGTAGACATAGAACAAGCCTCTGCTATCATTGGTGTAAAGGCAGACTGAAGTGATACATACAGTATACTGTGAACAAGCTTATTTAATAGACATGATTACCTGTTTGTATGGTGTATATTTTATAGTATAATGTTTTGAAGCTTATTACATTGTGATTCAATTAATTCATTTACCATCTGTTACGCATGAAGCTTTTGTAACTATTATTTAGATAGATAGATAGATAGATAGATAGATAGATAGATAGATAGATAGATAGATAGATAGATAGATAGATAGATAGATAGAATGATATCTATCGTTATTATTAGTAGTAGTATTGTAATTATTACACAGTGACTTATCCAGATATGTTTTCAACAAGTTCTCATTGTCTAATACCTTGTTATTCTGTCCTATCAGACACACCAGGCTTTGTCTATCCCTTCTGAATGTGTGTGTGTGTGTGTGTGTGTGTGTGTGTGTGTGTGTGTGTGTGTGTGTGTGTGTGTGTGTGAACAGGTCCCAGAGGGTGAGATTTTGCAGCTGCAGACAGAGAGTGTGACGGCTGGCATCTGCTGGCCTAACAGCTGTAGAGTGGGCCTTCTACACACACACACATATGTCTCTCTCTCTCTCTCTCTCTCTCTCTCTCTCTCTCTCTCTCTCTCTCTCTCTCTCTCTGTCTATCGCTCAGGTGGTGAGGTTGTGCTGCTGTTTTCTGCTTTTGGCAGATGATGCATGGAGCAGCACTGAAAGTACCGCACATGGTAACATGGTAGCAGCACCATAATTCTCTGGTTGTGTGTGTGTGTGTGTGTGTGTGTGTGTGTGTGTGTGTGTGTGTGTGTGTGTGTGTGTGTGTGTGTGTGTGTGTGTGTGTGTGTGTGTGTATGTGTGTGTTTGTTTAGCATGCAGGTGTCATCCATGTATTTCATGTTAATTAGAAATGATGGGCTGTTTTCAGACTTGCAACTTTGGTCCTAAAGTTACATCAATATTTACACTGAAGAAAGTTTGTCACGCTCAGAGGCTTAAATCTGCTTAAATCTGATTATTCTGATTACACAAGGAACCTGTGTGTGATTCGTGACTCTACAGTTGTCAGATTTTTCTCTAATACCAGCATAAAGCATTTGATGCAGCGTTTTTTGAGCTATTGTATCATGTTTGTTTTTTCATGAATTTTCTGCTCTCATGTTAAGCAATATGTCCTATAATATACTCCACTTCATGTGACTAACACCTGCATAGCACTTAAGTATGGAGTTGCATCTGTGGTCCACGCAATTTGAGTATTAATTTTTTACAGCGTATGCTTAACTCAACACTAAATACCGCCTGAACATATGTGACCCCTTTTTCTCATTTCATTTATCTCTAAACTCTATACTCTCTCTATGCCTCACTCAACTCCCTTCAATCTCTCTCCACTTCCCAAATAGATGGACAAGTGCAGAGATACAGAAGGGGTGTGTGTGTGTGTGTGTGTGTGTGTGTGTGTGTGTGTGTGTGTGTGTGTGTGTGTGTGTGTGTGTGTGTGTGTGTGTGTGTGTGTGTGTTTGTTCAGATCTCTTTTCCCTTCAGCCTCAGAGGAAGAAGGCAGGAGTAATCAGGCAGCAAACCACTTCTGACAAACATTTCATAGCGCCCTGCTAATTTTATTTAGCTTGCAGGGAGAGTAGAGTGTGTGAGAGAGAGAGAAAGAGAGAGAGAGAGAGAGAGAGAGAGAGAGAGAGAGAGAGAGAGAGAGAGAGAGAGAGAGATAGACAGGCAGACAGACAGACAGACAGATGGACAAACATAGAGAATTATACAAAATCAGCAAGCCCAAGGGTTACATATTGCACCGAGTTATATATCTGTTTACACACTGGTCTATTTATGAGGAAAGGAAAAAGAAAAGAAGTGGGTACAATTTAATAAATAAGAAAAAAACGAAGAAGAGTTTACCCTGATACAGAAAAGACTATTTAGCCCTAATCAAACAAATCAATCTATTAATATCAGTAAATTAAGTGGGTAGAAGATTAAATACGGAAAAATCAGCTATGAATACTATTCATTATATATCACAGGTATAATTTAGTAAGTAAATTAACTACATAAGCAGATTTGAGAGAGAGAGAGAGAGAGAGAGAGAGAGAGAGAGAGAGAGAGAGAGAGAGAGAGAGAGACTGTGATGTGGATTATTTTACATTAATCTAATGAGGGCAGTAATCAGACTGATTAACCAGTAATTAAATTAAATTCCCGAAAGTGGAAAGTGACGAGAGTTTCCAAGCTAATCCTACTTCATTGCAATAAAACAGCACCATACTCACTATATCCTAAAATTAAATTCTGAGATATTTTATATTTTAAAACTCATATTTGTAAAAGCTTCACTGGTGAAAAAAATAATTGTGATTAATACAAATTAATGTGATAGGGATTTTGGCAGAAATCTCTACTGAGTGACTGAATTTATGCCTGATCTGATTTAACAGCTCAGTTTATTGGCAATATAATAACTTGACATTATTGTTTATTAAATCATGAAAATTAAACTATTTGGGGATTTGAAGCTGCTGTAGCGGAAAGCATGGGGATGGAATAAATCGATAAAATGAATGAGTAAATAGAAAAATTAGAGTGAGTCCAGACAAACATTGGAATGGAGGGATGAGGGATAAACGAATGAAAGGTGATGACAAGTGACACCAGTTTCTGTATGTGTTGAGGTTTGTATTGAGGTGTCAGTGTGAATAAGTGGTGTGTGTGTGTGTGTGTGTGTGTGTGTGTGTGTGTGTGTGTGTGTGTGTGTGTGTGTGTGTGTGTGTGTGTGTGTGTGAGTGAGTGTGAGTGTGTGCATGTGTGATTGTGTGTATGTGGAGAAAAGAAAGACTAGCAGGGTTACAGCTTTGTGTAATAATATATTAGATTTGATATTTAGCTATTTTGTGTATCATACAGGGTGTTGGGGAGCCTGGAGCCTATCCCAGGGTACTCCAGACACCTAATTGTGCATGCGCGCACACACACACACACACACACACACACACACACACACACACACACACACACACACACACACACACACACACACACACACATTCACACACACTACGGATAAATGTCAATCAGCCTATAACACGTCTGTGGACTGGGGAGGAAACTGGATTACCTGAAAGAAACACCTAAAGTACAGGAGACCAAACAAAGTACCACAGTACACACATACACACACACACACACACACACACACACACACACACACACACACACACACACACACACACACACACACACACACAGGGCAGAGGCAGGAATCAATTTTTATATTTTTATAGCATATTACTAATTCCTTATTTGGTGCACACACTATTTATCACTACACGTATTATATCAGAACTGATTTGGTGGCTGCAACACACCTCTCATTTTATTTTTATTGTTATTATTTATTATTTTTACAATCATGCTACTCTCTAGCAAGTTCCCACCTGCGCTGCTCATCCCAGATGCACAGAAAACATGTCTGCCTATCACAAACACTCTGGAACTACATTTCCCAGAATCCCTGGCAGCAACCACACCTATTTCCTCAAGCTCATTTACATTCAAATAACACACAACCTGTTGCCCATTCATTCCCTTTGTCCTGCTTATTGCTGAGTCTCATTGATTCACTCTGCCTTGGTCAAGCCTGTTGTGTTTCTTTGCCTTCTCACATTACCTTTACGCACATGCACTGATCTCTTAGAGCAGCGGTCTCCAATCTTATCCGGGCCGGTGTGGGTGCAGGTTTTCTTTCCAACCAAGCAGAAGCCACATCTGATTCCAACTGTGTAATCAGCTGTTCTTGGCTTTTAGTAGACTCTGGTGTGGGTTCTGCTTGGTTGGAATGAAAACCTGCACCCACACCGGCCCTTTGCGGATAAGATTGGAGACCGCTGCTCTAAGAGATCAGAATACCCACAAAGTATTTTTTTTCCCGATATCACAATAACACATGACTTGCAAGCCTGATTGTGTTTGCAGAAATGAGGTGTAAAAAAGAAAAATTGTATTAAATATATTATAAATGAATGTTATTCATATAGCATTGTAGCGGTGGGCTTGATTAAAATATATTGGGGCAGATCATGATTTACACCACCCTTTTTAATTGGAACGATATTTAAGTCGGATCAAGCTCAGACGGACCGAGTGAGGTGTTTACTTGAAGGCATTTCAATGTGATTACTAACAAATTATTTAGTTGCATGTAAATCTAATTTAAATACAAGTAATGTGGATTAACCCAAATTCACTATATACCCTTGTATTAATATTAATAATTATTATAATATTAATACAAATGAAATTATACATTTTACCTGTGGTGTAAACTACACTACTACTGCTACTCTTATCAGCATATGCCACGTTGTTTACTGTGTGATCGAGTGGTTCAAGCTCCTGCAAGATCGTCACCATACCCATTTTATGGTTTTGACCTTTAAGGCTGTTTTTGTTTTTTTACATTCGCTTGTTATTTTGGACTCTCTGTGTCAGTCTGACAGTGACACACCCACACGCATCTGCTCTCATACCTTGTGACATTTTAATTTGTCACGATCAAAGAAATACAGTCCATACAAACACATATCTCTATAATTCTGTTTCCCCTAATTAATTCTATCCCTGTATCCGTTCCTCTATCCATCTCTTATCATCTATTTCTTTCACCCAAGTGGTTTTTATTTCTAAGGTCATGTTAGAAGTCAATCCTTCCATCTATTTCTTTGTGTCACACTTGTCTTACTAATCCATATCACACACAAACATTCCCATCTAAGCACAGGGACGCAGATGCCCCTGCAACATAACACACTCCGTTACTGAGAGTGTGAGGATCATCGCTCTGGGCAATTTTGATGCCTGTCAACAAGAGTTAGTCACCCTGAGGAACAACAATCCCTTCTCTCCTTTGTTTTCCCTATGAAGTATTCAGAAGTGATAACGGTGTTTGTGTGTGAGAGTGAAGGAGTTAAGGAGAGAGAGAGAGAGAGAGAGAGAGAGAGAGAGAGAGAGAGAGAGAGAGAGAGAGAGAGAGAGCCTGCAGGCTAAAAGAGAAAGAACTAATGATTAACAGATAGGTAGCATTCTCTCCTCTTTCCTTTCTCCCTGGAGATGTGTCTTTAATGACCTATTTGCAGGTCTTCATTCCCAGATTAGATTATTCTGCTAATTCCTCCCTTCACACAGAGAAAGTGCACCGTAATTAATGTCATTAGAGTTCACGTTAGCTGTATTTAATCACCCAGTGAGTGAAACAAGCCCATGGTGGCATAAAGGCTTAGCAAATCACACTGGATTATAATCATAATCTGCATTTTATTATTATAGATCTAAATATAAATATATGTCATATGAGAAATAACCAATTGCTTATATGAACTTCAAATGAAAAACAGAGCTTGACACATTAGCAAGCTAGATTTGTAGCTCTATATCTTAACTAGCTAACAGAATTCAGCACTAAATAGCTAAAAGCTAATATTCTGATTATAGCACAGCCTAGACATTGTAGGATAACTAGCTGGAAGGTGTTTAAATAAATTCTAACTTAGTTTCACATGCTAATAGTGTGATAGCCTGTAATTCGGTAAATACCTTTTTTTTCTATTAAAAATGAAAACAATAAAAAAAAATTTGCATCTGAATTTATGTTATGAGACAAAGTAAACATTTCAGCGTTAGAGAAAGTGAATAACGATCAAGCCATGATAAAGAGACAGCTAGATAATTTGGCACATTGACATAATTTGCGAATACTAGCATCGCTAGCTGGCAGCATAATACAGTGAATGCAGGAAATT
>NC_062538.1:16662242-16782242 GCF_022655615.1 Tachysurus fulvidraco
GCTTTTGCAATGAGTCCTTGATGCTTGGTACCTGGCATTCTCTGTTTTATGTTTTTGTTTTGTATTTCGTTGTGTATCTTGTTGTATTTCGACATTGTTCCTATTGTTATTCTGTCTCTTATTTTAGTTTTTTTTAATTAATAAAACACCTGTCTGTTTGTCTTGTATTCTGTTCCCACAGAGGCACCTGCCCCTGACACTGCTGCTTTCTTCCTAACTTTATTTTTCCTTAATGTTTCTATATACATTTAAGTCATCATCTATGAAAGAACAGTTTTTTCTTCCTTTTTTGTCAGTAGATTTACAGACATTCATTGATAAATATGTCTGATATTTGGAAATCCCTGATAATAAAGGGAAGAGGAAAGCACTAGTGTTTGTGACAATGTTGCACATATTCTATAATATGCTTAATCATACATAGCTTTTACCATACTGGCAAGCTTTCACAATATAACAAGACAAAGTAACTGAAAAATACAGTGTCAAAGCAATTAAGCATGTTAGACTGTGTGTGTGTGTGTGTGTGTGTGTGTGTGTGTGTGTGTGTGTGTGTGTGTGTGTGTGTGTGTGTGTGTGTGTGTGTGTGTGTGTGTGTGTGTGTGTGTGTGTGTGTGTGCAGTTTGGTAATTACATTTGTGAGGGAAAACTTGTTATCTAGGCACAAAAAACCCAGTGGCGAGCACTTTGAAATATAGGCCACTCATAAAGCAGGCGTCGCCAAAACTACAGGCAATAACGGTGATAAACAACCGAATGCAATCACCTCCATTTGCATTTTTAGTCAACTCTGTGAAAATGAATTACGAATGTGAATGCACATTAGCCAGCAGCCGTTAGACGTAAAAATGCATCTCTATGATTGGACTGGAAGGGATCCAGAATCCCCTCAGCACAAAGGTGTCCAAGAAGCAACAAGCTTTAAAGCTGAACTGACAAACTATAATCAAAAAGTGCTGAGAAAACTAAAAAACTAAATGTTTACCTAAAAAGTTCCATTGTTGGTTACAGGGTTCCTGGTTTTATATGCCTTGTATCTCTCTTTTTTATTTTTTATTTTTTTACAAAGGAATACATGGTTTGGATGCTTAGTTCTAAACACATTATTGCGAATATTAGAATTTTTACCATCACCTTGAGTTACATTAATAATCCCAGTAGCATCAGATCTTGCTTTTGGCTAAGATAAGCCCTGTGCTCTGTCTTCCAAACCATGGCATTTTCCCCTTTCTCTTCATCAGCAGTGATCAGAAGTATAAATAAAGGTAATGGAACCCAGAAACAGTTGATATGTTTGAAGATTATGCTGGTGGCAGGTGATCGTGATGTAATTCATTGTAATGTAATGTTCAGCTAAACGTTTAAAATCTATTTTGATCAAATTTACAAATACTCATCACTTTGGGAAGATATTTTATGTTCATTACAAACAATGAAACATAACGTTTGGGGAAAATCATATGGAGTTCCACTCCATTCTGTCTAAGCTCTAGAGAATTGTGAAATGTGAAATTTCCCAGGAGATCAGAAATTTTTCAAACCAGCCTCAACAAACCATGGTGATGGCATACAGTAACCCTATAAAGTGAAATAGACTCAATGTCAAGCCTACAGCCTGTGTGTGTGTGTGTGTGTGTGTGTGTGTGTGTGTGTGTGTGTGTGTGTGTGTGTGTGTGTGTGTGTGTGTGTGTGTGTGTGAGTGTGTGTGTGTGTGTGTGTGTGTGTGTGTGTGTGTGTGTGTGTGTGTGTGTGTGTGTGTGTGTGTGTGTGAGTGAGTGTGTGTGTGTGTGTGTGTGTGTGTGTGTGTGTGTGTGTGTGTGTGTGTGTGTGTGTGTGTGTGAGTGTGTGTGTGTGTGTGTGTGTGTGTGTGTGTGTGTGTGTGTGTGTGTGTGTGTGTGTGAGTGAGTGTGTGTGTGTGTGTGTGTGTGTGTGTGTGTGTGTGTGTGTGTGTGTGTGTGTGTGTGTGTGTGTGAATACTTGGTAGAAATAAAGCACGTGAATTTTGTCACAGTGTGTAGATGTATTTATTTCTGGTTTGACTGTATATTGTATGCGTGCGTGTTATTCAGGTGAGGGTGAATGCTTTGTGGATTGTGTATCTTGAAGGCGATGCAAATGTGATAAAGTGCAGGCCAGGTCCCAACAGCCACAGGGGAGGATGTTTGGGGTGTGTGCGTGGTTTCTGGACCGTCTCCAGGATTCTGGGTGTGAGCATGTTTGTGTATCTCTTTGATGAAGAGGCTCACCCTTACAGCATGAAGTGTGTATCTGCTTCAGAGATGCCAAGAGACCAGCATTCCTTAATAAATCTTGCATGTGTGCCCCAGTGTGTGTGTGTGTGTGTGTGTGTGTGTGTGTGTGTGTGTGTGTGTGTGTGTGTGTGTGTGTGTGTGTGTGTGTGTGTGTGTTGTGTACAAACCCAACATTGTGATCAATCTGTCATCTGTTAACAACTTTTTACAAGATGACGACATTAAATACTATATAACACTGCAGTGTGTCGTCAACCTAGACATGTGAGCTTGTATATGGCACTCAGTTAAACAGAGTGCACACTGTGAACGAGACAGATCACAAGTGATAAACTATGTTGTGTCACTGGTGTTGTGCCAATAAGCAGGTAGCAAGAAAAGGCTTACACCTATGTGCTGTTCAACTGAAACATAGTTATCCGCCTATCATGTCTCAGTCGGCTCTTAATCTCAGATGAGAAAAAGCAACAAAAAGACAGCTGGGGTGGTGTTGAAAACCTGAGCTGAATAAACCAGACACAATATCGGGCAAATATGTTAACTAAGTGTGCATATGAATGTGTATATTTCTAGTTGTTAGGGTGGAGTTGAAAACCTGAGCTGAGACACCAGACACAACATAAAACCTGCATGTTTACTAAGTATGCATACATAGCTGAGCCAAAGCAACAAACATCGGCATGTCTTAAAGTGGTGCAGAAACCCTGGGCTGAGTACAGCTGACATAACATCAGGTTAGTCTGGCTTCTAGATCTGCTATAGAGGGAAACCCAGCTCATGGCCCGACAGCTAGCAGCACAGAGACACTTGAAGTATGACTGTCAGGCATGGTTGCTGGCAGTGGAGCGTAAAGCTGAGGAAGCATGATGTTGACATGACATGATGGTGTTGGAGCAGTTTATCACTCAGTCCCCTGATGGAGCAGTTGCCTCACTCTCTCTTTCATTCTCTCATTCTATCTTTTCCCCTCCTGGCTCAGAAGAAACAGGGTGGCACTACTGTACATCCAAAACTGGCACTCAGTTTCCATGCTCCTACATGTTTTTCCCATCCTGTAACACATGTCTGTAACCATTCGCTAATGTGTAAAAGTTGGATTAGCCAAGTCTATAAGAGCTGTGCTGGTGCTTTGGGAAGCCTTTGATATCACACAAGTTGTGTAAGTCAAACCTCCTAAAAAATTACAGAGAGATAGACTATATTTCTGTAGTGACTGGGCTCCCAAGGATGGAGGAACTGGGAATCTAAGTTTCATAAAAGATCAGCAATCCCCTCTCAAGATCTCAGAGAAGATATGTTTCAAACTTCATACTTTCAAGCAAAGATTTTTGATATGTTTTTGTCTCATAAAACACCACATTGATACTCCACTGGGGGTAATTGTGTGCAGTCTACAATAAAGATTGCTTGAACATAAAAAACTTAACTCAGGCAGAGCTCAGGGCTGTGCTCAACATGGGGCATAATCAAGGAGTCCCACTGCAACTGGAGCAGCCCTGTGGACCTTGTGCCCAGGGCAGACAGTCCCGTCTGTTTCTGCATGGACTAAATGTAATGCTTGTTCAATGCTGAGCATAGAAGTACTGATTGAACGCTTGGGTTCTGCACATGCTTATTCAAACCATTATCCAATAGAGGTCACATCAATTTGTAACCCTTCCTTCTAGCAATTTGAGTGCCCCAGGCACATTTCTATCACTTACAATTTTCCTGCCTATTAGTTATTACACTGTTAAATAAATAAACACTTAAATATTGTTTTGTGCTGGGAATTGAACAATAGTGGTGGACTCAGCTCAGACCCATTTCAATTTTTTTTTTATTAAACTGTGTATCTATTTTAGATTTTGTATTTAAAGATTTGATTGGTAATGTGAGTGGTAACAATTGGTGAAGAGGCTTTGTACAGCTAGACTAGCCTCCTTTGATAATTCAGCTAGCAACAAGCAGGTATTGGCTAACAATGAATGGATTTTTTTCTTATTATGGTTTAACAATAGCCATAGCTGCAGTACCACTGAGGTATTACAGGACATATTGCAGAATAACAAGTTCACAGCGCATCTCAAACATTCATAGGTGCTGGCTCTGTTCTTGTGTCCTTGTGAGTTGATTCTTTGTAAAGTTCCTTGCCAAGAACACATCTCCCAAGGCCTCAGGTCCATTCTTCATGTTCTTGGTATTGAGAAACATTTAGTGGTAACAATTACAGGAAGCAATGATTAAAAATACATAGTGGAAACCAGAAAGGGGCACATGGGGGTGCAAACTGTGGGAAGGTGATGGGGTCAAAGCTAGGGTGTAGCAATATAGATTAAGCCTTATTGTCCTTACTGCTGAGAACTTACTCCACATATTAGTCAAGACTTCAATCCATTCTCTACACCACATAAACTACTGGGTCACGTGGAACATGGAGCCTATCCCAGGAGAGTAGGTCACACCCTGGACAGGATGCCAAACACAATTGGGCAAACACTCACACACTATGGACACTTTAGAGAGGTTGATGAGCCTACAACGCATATCTCTGGACTGGGGAAGAAACTTACCTAGAATACCCGGAGGATACGAAGCATGGGGAGAACATTAGATTAGATTAGATTAGATTAGATTAGATTAGATTAGATTAGATTAGATTAGATTAGATTAGATCAGATTAGATTAGATTAGATTAGATTAGATTAGATTAGATTCAACTTTATTATCCTTACACATGTACAAGTACAAGGCAACAAAATGCAGTTTGGCATCTAACCTGAAGATGTACAGAATTTACTGTATGAACAGGATAATATACAGATGGATGTGCTATGGAAAAGATATACAGGTTGGATGCTATAGATATAAGATACAGTTATATATTATATATTATATTGATGTGACGCAAACCTTCTAACCACCAAGACACGAAGACAATTTTTGATAAACCCCATTTTTGATCAATTCTTTATTATATTTTTAAATGTTGATTTCAGGTTTATATAAATTTAGAAATAATTCAAGCTGCATGATGTGAATATGTCAGATTTTATAATATTCAGATTTCCTACAGTTTCTTTGCTGGATTAGCAATGACCTTGTAACTATAAACTATTGGCTTCTTTGATTAGGTGTACATAGTTTTTCATATTGTGCACATTTATCTTCAATAGTCCTGAAAAAAGTCCTGAATGAAACACCAGTCCATCACAGGGCACAGTGCACACACACACACACACACACACACACACACACACACACACACACACACACACACACACACACACACACACACACACTTTTTGCAATTTAGAATAGATGAATGTGATTCTGGATCTGCTGACAGGTTCTGGGAATTTGAGGCTAAAGCTGTTGAACTTTGCAACCAATAAATTCATGTATTGCATTTGTGCACCTGTTGAAAGTCCTTCCATTAGCCAGAGTGATCCACACTCTTTTTCTATAATTCCTGTATTGCACTGATGCTCAGATTTTTTATTTTGTTATTCGAGCTATTTTTTTTAATCATTTTCAAACCAACTGCTTGTTTAATTCCACTAAATACCTTCAAATATAAATACAGATTACCAAATCACCTGTTCACATAATTTGACTTATTTTATCCAGAATACTTACTGACCTGTGTGTGTGTGTGTGTGTGTGTGTGTGTGTGTGTGTGTGTGTGTGTGTGTGTGTGTGTGTGTGTGTGTGCGTGCGTGCGTGCGTGCGTGCGTGCGTGCGTGCGTGCGTGTGTGTGTGTGTGTGTGTGTGTGTGTGTGTGTGTGTGGAGAGAGAAAGCCCCATGGGAACAGTGAGATGTGCAGGTGTGCCTACTAATGGAACATCAGAGAGTGATGTAAACATTCATTTCCTAGCCACTATTACACACACACGCGCGTGCACACACACACACACACACACACACACACAATTGCAAAACTAAACTTTAGAACACCGTCTACTCAAAAACAATCTGTATATTTTGCAAAAATTTCATTTAAAAAAATCATTAAAAAATCATTTGAACTAGTAAGGCTTCCTTTCTTTTTGTATTCCTATTCTATGTCCTCAAAAGTGACAACATGTTGTAATCGCAAAATATTACAATAAAATCAGTATTTGAGTAATTAAAAAACTGTTATTAAACATGATTCACGCTGTCTGATGTCAGACTGGGTTTCCATCTTGTGTGTTTTCTCACCTCTCTCAGATTTTACCCTGGAAAGGCTCCAGATCCAGGGCAGTAATGTTAGATTAAACAGCCAATTGCAAGTACAACATATATTAAATCTGGTAAAATTCATACTAATTTTTAATATTGTGTGTAAGTGTATAGGTATTTTATGTAGGTGTTTAGTAAAAGATCCGGTGTTGTGACAAATCTACCCTTGCTAATTAATAGGCATCACAATATACATATGTGTGTGTGTGTGTGTGTGTGTGTGTGTGTGTGTGTGTGTGTGTGTGTGTGTGTGTGTGTGTGTGTGTGTGTGTGTGTGTGTGTGTGTGTGTGTGTGAGAGAGTGTGTGTGTGTGTGTGTGTCACAGGATGAGGATTTGTGCAGTATTGTAAAAACTGCAGCATAGTAATGAAGTGCTAATTAGCAATAACTAATTTCATAAATTTTGTATTTTCTATTGCATAAATACTTATAACACACTGTTAGCATGAATCACATAACCTCAAGCTGAAAGTGGATGGCCTTGACAAAAAAAAAAAACCTGATTCTAAACTTTTAATTGCTTCACAAATGGGTGCTGAGCCAAAAAATATTGGCAACGTTGACAAGGTGATTTGGATGGCTTCCAAAATCAACAGCATATGCAGGGGGGATTTTAACTCGACTAATAAGCCGGAGTGTTTTGGTTTTGCAGAAAGACGCGTAGACCAAACAGTCTGGGCTCACGCTTTGAAGTTGTTGACCTGAGGTAAAAGTTCACTTTCACATGTTACAACGCTATTTTTTTTTTCTTTCTTTCTTTCTTTATTTTTTTTTTTTTTTTTTTTTTGCAGTTTCAAGTTATTAAATAAAATGAATGTAAAACATGATAAATAAATTTATGGAAAATTAATAAATTTATGGAAAATTCTATTATTCCATTAACAACTAAATCTTATTTATCTTATAACTGTTGTTGGGATCAGAAAATTTGGCTAAATCACAGAGCATGTAATGAGAACAAATTATAATTGTAGAAGAGTTTGGATACTTTTCCAATATTAAGAATTAAAAACTTGATACATTCATGACATTTTTTATTATTATTTATGAATTTATTTCGGGGTTGTTTGTTTATAAAAATCTATTAATCCATTCAATAAATTAAAACTGATTTTAAAAATGAATTACAAACAACATAATTTGCAAATAGACATTCAACAATCAGACAAAACTAAAATATAATCTAATATTGATCCACAGACGTTCTCTAAGAGCTAGCTTTAATTTTCCATTACTGGCTGAAATAATATGACAATAATAGATAAAATAATAGAATTAGGATAATTCAGAAAATGAATGAAATAACATTCAGATAGATAAATAATGTATATAAAACTTTATTTAAAATAAAGGTTTTTATATAATGTTGTTGATATAATTTGATGTTTCAATGCCTGTTTTACTCATGAGACAATAGTACATCATGTTCTGCTAAGAAATTGTACATTATTATTATTATTATTATTATTATTATTATTATTATTATTATTATTATTATTATTATTATTATTATTATTATTATTATTGCCAATATTTCAGTTGTTCATGTCCTCAGAGTATAAACAGATTTAATAGGACAATAAATCCCTTGTCATTCTGAATCAACAGTTTTTCAAGAACCTGATCTTGCACAAAGGGTAATACACAAGGGTAAATTTCCTTTATTTTGCTCACTTGATATTGTGTTGCTCACTTGAACAAATATTTAATATACCCGTCTCAACGCAGACCTATACTCTGTACATCTAAACTGTGTTTCAAAAGGAAATTGCTGAAGAAAGTGGCTTAATAAAGACACAGACACAGATATATGCTGCAGGATATCTATTTAGAACTTAGTTCAGATGATTTATGAGCAGTATGGCTTTTGATGACTTGTGCATTTTCAAACCTGAAACGCAAAATGTGTGTGTGTGTGTGTGTGTGTGTGTGTGTGTGTGTGTGTGTGTGTGTGTGTGTGTGTGTGTGTGTGTGTGTGTGTGTGTGTGTGTGTGTGTGTGTGTGTGTGTGTGTGTGTGTGTGTGTGACAAGATGACAAGATGTGATAATGCATCACAGGAAAGATTCAATCTCTATCTCTCTCTTTAATTGTGTATCAGGGACTACTCTTTATGGATCCAACAGCAGGCCAGGGACCATAAAGCCCCCATAAAACCAACCTGAGCCAGTGTGTGTGTGTGTGTGTGTGTGTGTGTGTGTGTGTGTGTGTGTGTGTGTGTGTGTGTGTGTGTGTGTGTGTGTGTGTGTGCGTGTGCGTGTGTGTGTATTGTAATAGTACATGATTATTCTATGTGGTCACATATACAATATGACAAGTTAGAAATGATAAAATAACTATATTAATATTTTATTTGATTAGAGTAATGTAAAATAGTTTCAAAGTTTTAATTAAATAATTTAAAAATTAAGCCTTTTCTTCCACTGTAACATATGGCTTGTTTACCCACACAGCAAGAAATACGTTAAATGATCACATGCACAACTGAAATTATTCCAGCTTTACAGGGAGGAATTATTGGTACAGCACACTCTTACAGTATACATGTACAAAAAAGGGATAAATAAATCAGACTCAAATGAGTCTGAACTGAGTTCAGACTCATTTGCAATGCTGAATTTGCTCTGATTAAATTACATTTGTTTTTGTTTTTTAAGCACACAAAATTAACATTAACTGCATTGATGAAATTGTGTTCGTGAAAGCTCTAACATGAGAATTTATAGGGTCACATACCGTACTGGGTCTGCGATGCTTATTTTAATAAACTGAGAATTTCTTTGCAAATACATATATAAATTAGTCTTTTTCAGTATAGGCTTCAAAATATAGTATGTTGCTGTGTATTGCAGCCACTTCAACCAGACCAAAAACTTTTAATCATGTTTAGGAACTATTGTTGTAATATTTTCAGCTTTTGAAGTCTTTTTATTTTAAAGGAGGCAACATTTGTAAACATCTCTAATCTTTTCTGTTACTTGTATTGCTTAATATTATATTTTATTTAATGTAAAAAAAAATATATATATTAGGGCTCCCTGGTGGTCCAATAGCAGGATCCTCATGGACCAGGCTTAAATCTTAGACAGGGAACCAACACAGTCACTGAAGGGTTAACTCTCAGTGCCGGTCCAAAGTCTGGATAAATTGGGAGGGTTGCGTCAGGAAGGGCATCTAAACTAAAATCTGTAACAAAATCAAATATGTAGATGTATATAGTTCTTATGACACCAAACAGGGAGCAGCTGTAGGATAACAACAATGAATAATAACAAAAAAAAATCCTGTGTTTTTCTGGAAATTACACAATCTGAAAAAACAAAACAGGGGTGTTACATAACACCAATATACCTGTTACAGACATTAAAAGTTGATAAAAATATATATATATATATTTGAACTTAGGAGGATAGAAGGATATGTGCTATCTTCCTTACAAGCCTCTTAAAAAAAATCTTCTTGTAATATTCACCAAATAATTATTCAATGCTGTTGGTTACATTCATAAAGTAAATATATAAACAGACACAACAATTTAATATTTATCGCTATTGTTATCATACTGTCAATTTACACACCTAGATCATGCCCAGTATCATTTAAAAGTGTGTATCAGTCCAACTAGTCCATTTCATATACGGCTTCTAATTTGACAGACACTGTAAAAGCATTGCCAAGGTTTAAATTGCCTTGCATATAAGCCAGCAGGTTTTGTGATGCTTAATTACCAATAATTGTTTCATATGTTTTTTCTTGTTTGTTTCTTTGTTCCAAATCCCCTTCCCCCGTTTCCAAGTCAGAAGTGATGTGTAATTTTAATACACGTGATTGAAATAATGTGTTAATCTTTTGTGAGATTTCCTAATTAGTCGGAACTGATTTTCAGATATTAATATTTTGTGGGTAAAACATATAATGGATATAAGAGTATTTGATTTGAGATTTATTGGTTTGTTTGAAATACATATACAAGTTATTTAGTTAACTTGCTCCTTTGTTTGCTTGCCTTTCTGCGGTGATGGGAGTAGCTTCTTCCAGGATGACTCCACCCCCATTCACAGAGGTCACTGAATGGTCTGATGAGGGTTAAAATCATGTAAACACCAACCCATTTTGACACCTGTGGTAAATTTTGGAACAACATGCTATGCACCAATATGTTCGAAACACCAGCTGAGGGAAAATCCCCAAGTACAGTACCAGAAATGTGTAAAACCAATGTCACGGTGAAAGTAAGCTGTTCTAACGATGGGCCAGTAATACACTTGTTTTTATTTATATATTTATTTAATTTGTTACTATATGGTGTTGTGCAAAGTCTTGAATAATCTAAATTATTTTATAATTTTTTTTTTATTTTTTCATCATTGATGTGTCCAAAAAAAGGAAAAACATTCTTGAGGAATTAAATGAATAAACAGAAATTGGTAAGACAAAATTTATTTAATGTTCATTTTATTTTTAGTGCTTGCTGCTATTGATATAAAAGTATTTGTTATACAAAACATTTTTATGTAATCATTTTTGAAAGCGTGTTTGTTTCACTGATTTCCATTACATGGCTAAAGGCTAATACTGATTTTTTTTTAGAAAGTCTTTCTTTTTTAAGTAACCACCAAGGAGATAACTAGCTATAGCTATCAGTAGCTTACATTTTCGCCTGTTATCAAACCTTGCATCAACTCACAAATGGTTGCTAAAATGAGAAATATATTTTCTTCACCTGACAAATATTGCTGCTTTGACAAATGTAGACCGTTGCACATTTCATACTATAATAATAAAACACATTGACATGATCATTCACAAAAGCCCCATAATATACGTGTTTAATTTAGCCTATAACATGCTTAGATAATTAATACATGAAAATACAACATCATGTAATGTTGTTTTCAAATTTGTCCAAAAATAAGGAACATTTTAGAAGACAGCTGTCCTTATGGTGCCTTTCGAATGGACAGACTTTGTCTCAGAGGCGCAATTACTGGCGATATATTAAAGTGTCCGTAATAATATTCTGCATTGAATATATCATTGATTGTATTGCATTATGGATTGCTGGTCATACCTACATTTACTCTGTACACAGATATTTGGTGTTAAAAAAAGAAAAATGAAAGAAAGAAAAAAATATGGTGAAAAAAAAAAGCCCTGCAAAAAAAAAAAATCCTGCCATTTTCTGCCTCGCTTTGATTAATGTTTTTTTCCTGCCTAATAAAAGGTTCACAAACCATCTGTTTTAGTCCCTAATGCCTTGCCCAAAGGTTTCTTCCCCCTCTTACAGGCACTGAGCCAACAAACATTCCTCTCTCTCTTTCTTTCTCTCTGTCTTTCTTTTTCTCATACACACACACAGATACACACTCCACAACTCTCTTTCACACTCCTCTTTTCTTTTTCACTTATTCCTCTCTCTCTCTCTCTCTCTCTCTCTCTCTCTCTCTCTCTCTCTCTCTCTCTCTCTCTCTCTCTCTCGCCCATGTAAATAGCCTAGCTCTTTTTTTTAATCTCGCACTGCCATTTCCTTCTCATCGTTATGCATATTCATTGCCAGTAAACATTTTCATCGTCTACATTTAATCTCCTCCAACTGCAATTACGCGCCGGCCGTCACTCCTCTCTCCCTCTCTCTCTCCTTCTTTCTCCTACTCTCACACAGCTGTCCCACAGATGGGGCCTGAAGCCAAAAACACACCAAATCCTCATTTACAAGATTCCTGTGGAATTTATTTAAAGGGGGAAGGCCTTTCGTATATTATTGTGTTATTTTACTGTTATTTCCTCTTTTTTTCTGTCACCTTATGTCTCCCTTCTCTCAGACTTTCACTATCTTTGTCTTAGCGTCATGTCTCCTAGAGAGGGTTAATTTTTTACTTAGAGAAAGAGAAGGAAGAAGGTGAGAGTATGACAGGTTATTGACTATCATGGTTTCATATTTTCTCTCTCTCTCTCTCTCTCTCTCTCTCTCTCTCTCTCTCTCTGTTTTCTATAGTATATCTGTAGCTGTACTCTAGAGGTTTTTCTCTCCTTTTAAGGGTCTATATACAGTGTTGGAAGAAAATATATTGCAGGTGTCTAGAATTTGTTTGGAACAACAGAAAATGTATTTTTAACGAAAGACAAAAAATTAACTACAGATTTAGTTAGTGGTTGAATAGGAATGTGTAGACTTTTGAGAATGTTTGGGGCTAAAATGAAATCTGATGTAGTGCTGATTTTTCAATCCTTCGTTCATTTGTTCATTCATTCGTTGATTTGTTCATTCATTCATCTACAGTAAATACATTCTCTTGGACAGGATTGTGATGGATATAAAGCGTATCTCATGAATACCTGGAAATGTCTTTTTTTTTTCATCAAACATTGCAGTGACTGTGGATGATGGTTTAACTGCCAGGGTTAGCAATTCAAATGATTCATTTATAATGGTTATAAATATTTTACCACTATTCTGAAAATTACATTGATTTGAAATGTCATATTTAAATGTATTGTGTGTTTTTATTTATATTAGATGGTTATTTATAATTATAGAAAATTCTGTGTGTGGTGTGTGTGTGTGTGTGTGTGTGTGTGTGTGTGTGTGTGTGTGTGTGTGTGTGTGTGTGTGTGTGTGTGTGTGTGTGTGTGTGTGTGTGTGTGTGTGTGTGTGTGTGTGTGGGTGGGTCTTGCTTTTTATACATTTTTATAGAAAAGAAAAAATAGAGAGAGATGTGTGTACCTTAATACATACAGTACAGCAGGGTTTCCTCTCCCTCTGTTCTTCTGTGCAGGTGTGAAATTGAGTAGAGAGAGAGAGAGAGAGAGAGAGAGAGAGAGAGAGAGAGAGAGAGAGAGAGAGAGAGAGAGAGAGAGAGAGAGAGAGATGGTAAGTTATTCATCCCCAGGGGGCACTGTAAGTCCTCCACTTCAACAGCTTCCACCATGTGGCCCTATTCCTCTCTCGCTCTCTCTCGCTCTCTCTCTCCCTCTCTCTCTCTCTCTCTCTCTCTCTCTCTCACACACACACACACACACACACACACACACACACACACACACATAAAGACAGCTGTGCTGGAATGATGGTGACAGACATTAATTTGTTTTTTTCCCCCCGTATTATTACTGCAGCACAAATCCACCTTTTGCAACACCAGCGTGACACACACAGTATTGTATTACCTTTTGGTGAAAGTGAGCTATTTGTGATTATGTGTGTATTACTGTGGCTAAATAATAAATAATTCTTCTATGCCAAACATTAACCTTAACCTCAGTAACAGTGGGCTCTTTTCTTTAAAAACAATACCGTTCTTCATGAGGACCTGCTCATTTTCTACCAAGGTCAAAATTATGCATTCCCAACATCCTGGGGACAATTGCACCACACAAAGTGGTTAATAAATGCCTAGAAACACACACACATACACACACACACACACACACACACACACACACACACACACACACACACACACACACACACACACACACACACATACTCAGATGCACAAATGCATGCGAGTATCTTCTCACAAAGTAGTGAAGGTTTGGTGCTGTGGATTGTTGGGTTCAGGTCATGTGTCCTTCTGAACTCTTGAGGCTCCTTAATGCTGGCCACAGGTGCTGGAAGTCTCCTGTGAGTGTGCCTGTGTGTGTGTGTGTGCCTGTGTGTGTGTGTGTCTGTGAGACAGGCTCTATAATAAGTCTTTGCAGTAAGGCCAGTCACACACCTGTGCACCAGCCTAGAGACACAGAGAGACATCAGTAACAGTAATGCAAGCAGTGGACCGTGGCCTAGTGTGTGTCTGTGTGTGTGTTTGTGTGTGTGTTTGTGTGTGTGTGTGTGTGTGTGTGTGTGTGTGTGTGTGTGTGTGTGTGTGTGTGTGTGTGTGTGTGTGTGTGTGTGTGTGTGTGTGTGTGTGTGTGTATGTGGGCTGGTGTGTGTATGCGTGTGTTAGCTGGTTTAAAGAAAGTCTGCAATGCTTACATAAGGTGAACTTTTACAACATGCCAGCACTAAGCTATCAAACATTATCTCTTTTGAATTCTACACTGAATTGTAATTCAGTTTATTTTAGTTTGATTCATTAGAATTCTTTAATCGTCACATATTTTTACCGAATCTCTTTTGAATTTTTCCTCTCAAATGGGGATTAAGTTGATTCCTAAAATGTGCTGATCTAAGGTCAGCTTTGGCCAGATCCAAACGCAAGCATGAATTTGGATCAGCAGGGATTAACACATGACCTTCAGTGAGTTAATGACCCGTCAGGTCCCTCCTAATGGGACAATTAATAAATATCAAGTCTATGCAATGAAACCTGATCAGTGTGTGTATTGTTATAATTAATCAACAATGTTCAATTGCGGGGAAAATATAAATGACAGTAATTTGGATTCCTTCTGGTTAGGTGTGTAACAGTATGATAAATGCTCAGTAGGATCACTGTTTCACTCATTATCACACATTTTATATCTACGTGTGTTATTTTCAGAAAAGAGAGTCTTGTTATTTGATTGAATTTCAATTCACCAATCCATTCATTCATTCAATAATCATTTTTATAATAATTCTCATTGTCTAAGCATAGTTTATATGTTCATTTATTTACTTCTACAGCATAATGTTAATATTAATAATGTTAATAATCAATAATGTTAATTAAAAAACTTTAGATTATTCTTGTACACAATCCTATGCGATAAACCATCACAGCCTTAATTCAGATCAAGCTGAATCACGTCCCTTTTCTTTCTCTCATGCTCGTGTTCCCCTGCTTCTGTTCTTCCACATCAAATCTCACCTTTTCAGCAAACTTTCAGCTGCCCAGCTGCTTTTATTTTAACAATAATAACCATATTAATACATCTCATTTACTTTTTTTATAGTTGCAGGTAAAAAGCTAAAATATTTTAAAAAGAGTCTTTAAATTCAAAGGGAAAGTTGATTAAGTGGAAAAAAACCATCAAAGCTGTATAATCATTAGTAAACTTTATGAGTCTCGGCAAAGTGTGAAAATTTCTCTTTTAGTTTGTGTTTATGGGATTCTGAACACTTCAGTTCCTTTGATGTAGCAACAATTTATTTGCCTTACATAACGACCAAATTAACAAAGCAGCTTGTGGTGATTTGCGGAGAGAGGGCTCACATTGAGATCTTTTGTTCCCTTCATTTTTATTTCGGGGGTTTGGATATGAAACACAGTAGTGGTGAAATTCTTAAAAGGAGAGAGGGGGAGAGATGAAGAGAAGAAAGAATACTTTGGGAGAGAGAGAGACATGATGGAGAGAGAGATGGAAAATGAGAGTCTTTAATGGTTTGAGGGACAATGAGTGATGCATGCAAAAACACACAGGTGCATGTTTTGTCCTTTTTTTTCCTTTCAGAAGCTATAAGAGAAACTAGGAAAGTGTGAAAGACAATTGGAGAGCAACTGAGAGCAAAATAGAACAGACAAAGAAATAAAAGAGAAAAATAGAAGAGGAATGACAGAGACCGAGAGAGAGATAGGGGAACATAGAGAGAGAGTCGCCTGAAGATCTGATAAGTCTTTCTCTTCTTCATTTTCCCCATGTGATGGATGTGTAGGGGATCTTTCGCTCCCTCACATCCTTTGCTGATTGTCAAAGCTCTTTCCCCTGTTTCCTTTCCTCCTCCTGTTCCCCTCTTCTTCCTCCCTCCATCACTCCCGCACTTGCAGGATATGAGAGGAAGTATCGTGTCTCTCAGAAGCCTCCGTGGAGAAAGAGGGAGCGAGGGATGACACAGCGCTGACAGCAGATTAGGGAGCAAGAGAGGGAGTTTAGGAGGATATCTCTCTCTCTCTCTCTCTCTCTCTCTCTCTCTCTCTCTCAGTCTAATAGCCTAGTGTGTGTTTCTTTCCATGTGGTTTGATCTGCCCTCACATGCGATTCTTTGAGGAAGGTCAGAACTCACTTCAACACACACACACACACACACACACACACACACACACACACACACACACACACACACACACACACACACACACACACACACACACACATACACACACACACATGTTTCCATCTCTATCCCCAGCAGACACATAAAATCTAAGCATTTGCGTGCTTAGCATTCTTTCCCTGTGTGTTTTTCCCGGGTGACACGCACACACACAAACACACACACACACACACACACACACACACACACACACACACACACACACACACACACACACACACACACACATCTTCTCATTGCTGTCTGTTCCAGGACTGTCTTAGTGCCATTCATTCTTCCTACATCCACACATGTGTGTTCTCGTGTCTAAGGAGACAAATTAGCCCATTCGATATCCATTTCATTCATTGTTTAAATGAATTAATTGCTTTTTAATCATTATGAGATGCTTAAGGATGCTATACATATATATATATTTACATATTCCCATATTGCATTTCAACTCCTATAACTCAAATTCTATTTCATAATACTTAACTTCAAAGAAATTACCAATTCATTTTTAATCCTGATTAAGTAAACTTCGTATCATTTTCACTTTTAGCTGATTCACATTTGTGGTGCTCATTAGCTTTACATCGGTATTTATGACAACATATTTGAGATTAATATTAAAAGGTATAGCATTTGAGATATAATTGAGATTGTGTGTTAAAGTGATAAAAAGGCTTAGATATAACAACGGGGTTGAAAGTGTGTGCCGTGTTCTAGTGAACCGAATGGTTCAAGATGGCGGCCAGTTGGCACCAGGATTGGCGGCCTGTTGGCACGCCGACCGCTCTTGGCACAACTTCAGGCCAATGACAGGCAGCTCCAGGCAGTGACAAGTCTGTTGCTTAGCAACCCTTTTGAACTTTGGCCCGATTCACCAAGCACCCAATTCACCAATAAAGGAAAGAAAGAGGGCAAAGAGACAGAAAGGAGTGATAAACAATGATAGATAGATAGATAGATAGATAGATAGATAGATAGATAGATAGATAGATAGATAGATAGATAGATAGATAGATAGATAGATAGATAGACAGACAGACAGACAGACAGACAGACAGATAGATAGATAGATAGATAGATAGATCGATAGATAGATAATCAGAAAGTGTGATTCATTCCATCAAATCTATGAATAGTAGTCAAATTTAATTCAACATTTCATAATAATAAAGCTTCTTTTTTATTGTTGTACACAAGAAAACAACTTTTTACCTATTACAATATACCTATAAATAATTAACCAGAACCACTATTTCATCCTATTTATTTGTCATGTCTAATTAAATTCTACTTGTTTCCCATTAATATTATTTTTAATGCGCTGTCAAAAATGTGTTTTGCTCATGCTAATAGAGCACTGAACAGAGAAGGAAAGCGTCAGAGAGAGATTAACATAAACGTTTATACACTACACACTGAGCCCTACAGATAAACATAGAATAAATTAGAGTAGCTTTTAAGTCATTAATGGTGTTTGCAACTGCGTATAGGCTGAATTAATGTTAAACAGTCGTTTGTAAAACACTCGCAAAAAAAATCTCTGAGGATTAACGCACGGTAAGAGCAGGAATTTCATTAAGCAACAACAGTCTTTCAAATTCAACTCTTAAATATTGTTTGATTTCATTAATTACTAATCAAAAGTAAGTACATTTATATTTAAAAATCAGTTACTCAGAAAAGATTCCATCACAAAGTCTAAAAAAGTTAGAATTTCGGGTGACAGTAACTGAGAGCATGTCTGACGTGTGGTTTTATGGTTGATCAGTGAGTTGTGGCTGTGTGCTACCAGCCAGATTTAAATGAGTTAATTACTTTTATTTCATAGTGTTGTGTGGGACAGGTAAAGGTGTGGGCTTTCAATCCTACAGTATGCTATTTGGGAATCCAAGCATGTAGCTAAGAGGTGACAGTTAAGGGTTTTTTTCACAGTGTTGCCAGCTTAGTAAATTTAGTGTAACAACACACCTAGTGAATTTTTTTGGACTTTTTCCTGCAATAAATACAGTTCTCTAGTTCATATCATATCTGCTGGTTGTTTGAGTATAGAGAGCATGTTTGGTCAGCTTATAAGAAGCATGTAGCATTGTGTTTGTGTGAGCCATTGTTCCCTGATCACCATTGTCCCTTATGACTAATCACTGATCATTATTGTTCCCACTTATCAATCACTGATCACCATTTTTCACAATGACCAATCACAGATCACCATTGTCCCTGATGACTAATCACTGATCATTATTGTTCCCACTTATCAATCACTGATCACCATTTTTCACAATGACCAATCACAGATCACCATTGTCCCTGATGACTAATCACTGATCATTATTGTACCCACTTATCAATCACTGATCACCATTTTTCACAATGACCAATCACAGATCACCATTGTCCCTGATGACTAATCACTGATCATTATTGTACCCACTTATCAATCACTGATCACCATTTTTCACAATGACCAATCACAGATCACCATTGTCCCTGATGACTAATCACTGATCATTATTGTTCCCACTTATCAATCACTGATCACCATTTTTCACAATGACCAATCACAGATCACCATTGTCCCTGATGACTAATCACTGATCATTATTGTACCCACTTATCAATCACTGATCACCATTTTTCACAATGACCAATCACAGATCACCATTGTCCCTGATGACTAATCACTGATCATTATTGTTCCCACTTATCAATCACTGATCACCATTTTTCACAATGACCAATCACAGATCACCATTGTCCCTGATGACTAATCACTGATCATTATTGTACCCACTTATCAATCACTGATCACCATTTTTCACAATGACCAATCACAGATCACCATTGTCCCTGATGACTAATCACTGATCATTATTGTACCCACTTATCAATCACTGATCACCATTTTTCACAATGACCAATCACAGATCACCATTGTCCCTGATGACTAATCACTGATCATTATTGTTCCCACTTATCAATCACTGATCACCATTTTTCACAATGACCAATCACAGATCACCATTGTCCCTGATCACTAATCACTGATCATTATTGTTCCCACTTATCAATCACTGATTACCATTTTTCACAATGACCAATCACGGATCACCATTGTCCCTGATGACTAATCACTGATCATTATTGTTCCCACTTATCAATCACTGATCACCATTTTTCACAATGACCAATCACGGATCACCATTGTCCCTGATGACTAATCACTGATCACTATTGTTCCCACTTATCATTTACTGAACACCGTTTCTCAAAATGACCAATTGCTGATCATCATTGTCCCCGATGACTAATCACTGATCATTATTTTTTACCTCTTAACAATCACTGTTCACCAGTTTTCACAATGTCCAATCACTGATCACCCCACCCAGTCTTTCCCACCCATGTGTTTATTTCTTTTTTGTTTTCAGTTCTCTACTTGGTTATTTTAGTTGGGCAACATATTTCTTTATTCATGCCTGTTTCCCAATTACTCATTACCATTGCTAACTTTTATCTGCTTTGATTAATAGAAAATAGTTTGTGGTGCCATGACCAAGACATCCCATAAGAATTTTTTTCATTTGAACAAAACAATTCGGTGAATATACATATCAGCCTATGACATGATCTGGCAGCTTCTAGAGACTTTTTTGCATTATGCATTAACAACTGATTAGCGGCTTGCAGGCTGTTAAATAGCCGCTGCATGAGCCACAATGTAACAGTAATGATAAATGACCAATCTGTCAAACACTATATTATAGGTTACTAATGCTAAAACCAGTTGCTAATTCTGCACCGTATGTAAGCATTGTGAACACCTGAAGTTAAAAAGGGTCACTTGTGCAAAAAGAAACAGCAGATTTGTGTTTGCTGTTAAGCTTTTGGAATATTAACTCAAAGCTAAAGTCTCTTTGGGACTAGGGCTATGAAAAAAACCTACGCTGCTAGTGGTGCTTAGTGCTGTGTGTGTGCTCTCTGTAGTTTCTGTTGAGCACACTAATGGTTTTAATAATGTTTACGAGGATGAAGGTATTTCCCTAACAGCTGGTTTGGATCACAGCAAAAGTACCACTGCTCTTTGGACTTGAGAGAGTTTAAAGGAGGTGGCCTTCAAACAGATGTGTCCTTATAGCAGGTTGGGAGTGTGTGTGTGTGTGTGTGTGTGTGTGTGTGTGTGTGTGTGTGTGTGTGTGTGTGTGTGTGTGTGTGTGTGTGTGTGTGTGTGTGTGTGTGTGTGTGTGTATTTGACATGATGATGACTTACAGATGACAGTGACATAGAAAAATCAATGTATGCTGAAAAACTGTATGTATATGTAGACATTGTGTTCATGCACTGGAGGATTATTCACAGAGAGAGAAAAAGCATCATGCTGATGCAATTATACGGCCCCCGTTACCTACTCACACACACACACACACACACACACACACACACACACACACACACACACACACACACACACACACACACACACACACACACACACACACACACACACACACACACACACACACACATTTACACACACAAAACCTGGACAGGGATCCAACCCACACAAGATCCTATGCAAAGACCTGCCCAAACACATACAACATAAAATACACAACACCAAATACCAGAATGTGTGTATAATTAACCACAGCCTGAAGGCTTCAGTGTCAGTGTGAGTAATTGCTGCGATTTTTGCCCCTAATTTGCTGTTCAGAAAGGTAATCATGCACATGCTACAGGAAGTTCTTACATTCAAGATGAACTCCTGTCCTATTCAACATTTGTTCCACCTGATTAGCCTAAAGAAATACAATTGTTAGATTTCTTTTAAAATGACAAGTTTATCATTAATAAACATTGTTGATAGAAACTGAGCTCTAACAGCTTGTATGTGTGTAAAGCAGGTTTTCAACTGTGTTACTACAGTGGCCTTTTAAGATTATTCATTGTCACATTGTACTAGATGATCCCAATAAAATCTTGGCTGAATTCTATAACAGACTGTGCAAAAACACGAGTTCTCAATGTCAGATAATACGTTAAAAATCCTCCAAGGATAGACTGGGTTGCTATTAAAGAAAATTACTACTGTGCTTGTAAGCTGTGATTGCATTATCAGAACAGTGTGAATTGGGCTTTTACAGAAAATGGGGTCAAAAAAACAGAAACGTTCTTTGAGGTGAGTTAAAGGATATTAGTGTGTTTCTTTTAATGTTCCAGGATTACCGCCATATTTGTGGCTGTCCTATGAGTTTTGTGTAATTCTGTACCATCCTCATATTGGTGGCTATAAGATGCTTCGTAGCAACGAGGTTTTTGAACATTTATGACAGAAATGTATTGTGGGGATTTGTGACAGGAATAATAATGAGTTTATGTTTCTAAGCATTCTGTTTTTTTGGTGAAATAAATATCATATTTAAAAATAATTCTAATGTAGGTCAGATATAGGTAGGTCAGAAGCATATAAATTCAAAGATAAAAGAATCTGTTTTTTTTTTTTGTTTGTTTGTTTGTTTGTTTGTTTTTAGTATTGATTTTACTAACAATGTAAAAATCTGTGATTTGGACAGATCCTTGTCATCTTCACCAAGAAACAAGTCCTAAAGCAACAGATTTATTTCTTTCTAGAGTAAAACTGATATATTAACAAATGCAGTTATTATTTGAGAAAATGAAAGCCAGTTTTCACTCAGCAAGAGCGTCCCAGTGATATTTGGACATGCTGTTTGATTGACTCTCCCTGTTTTCACAGCTTAATCTCCTAACGCGAGTTGCTTTTTTTTTTCCAAACGACCCCAACCGAACCTTTCAAAGATATACAAGACCCAACAGTGTCTGTGCCTCCTGCTTTGCCCTTGCCCTACTAACACAAGGGGTCCATCAGGGGTTAATATTAGGACTGCTACCTTTGTTCCATCTGCATGTTACCCCTTTTGCACATTTTGATTTTGCCATTTTCTTCTGTTCCCCACACAAGTTTCTCCAACTCTACCAAATTAGATAAAGAATGTACAGCTATATGTTCAGGTCATGCCACAGAATTCTGGATACTACTTTGTTTCATTTTCTTGATTAGTATATATTTTAATGCTAAATGCAGATATCTGGCTGACTGGAACAGTTTCTCCTTAACATTTTCTCAGCTGATTTGATTGGCCATTTAAGCAAGTCCGATATTTCTTGTATATATACATACGTACTGTATAATATTGCATATGTGTGAGTGTGTGTGTGTGTGTGTGTGTGTGTGTGTGTGTGTGTGTGTGTATACATATGAGTAGTATGCTAACATATGTACATCTAAACTTTTTTAAATTTTATTTTATGGTTTCTATTATTTTTATTTATCTTCTACAATTTCTACACTTTTTTGATGTATACGTTTTCTTTAATGTTACTTCACTTACTTGAAATTCAACTTAAATTTATTCCACTTGGATATTTTAACATCATATTAAAACAAAATATTTACACTTAATTGCAATGATAATAAAGATGTGAAAAGCAACAACATTCAGTTGGGATTTCTTGGTCAAATTGTATTTCTGTTTTAAAGTAAATCTATGACATCAGAACAGTAAAATAGAACTGAGGAGGATTTCTCAAATAGCTAAAATTGTTCTGTTTCATTTCTTTAAAACAACTTTTAAAAGAGACCAGGGAAAAGTTGGGGGAAAGTATTATGTTGTCATCAAAGGCGACCTGAATAACATTTTGAGGTTTTTCCTTGCCAAGTTTTTATTACTCTGAGCCACTGTGGTTTGTTGAAACGTCAACTCAAGATGTAGCTTGAAAGAGTTTAAGAGTAAGAGTTTTTTTTTTTATCCTCACTCTCTCAAACACATAGATATAGATAGTTTTTTGCTAGGAAGCTGCACGGAAGTGTCTTTCTCCTGTTGTCATCTTGATGTGTTGCTAATGGACTGCCTATTTGTCAGGATCACAACATCTGGGAGATACAGCCTGGAGCAAATGAACCAAAGAATTCCTCACTGCAGTACAGGAATTAAAAGCATACAGGACACACACACACACTCTCACACACACACTTTCTCACAAGGAGGTCTCTCTTTGATGTAAACGTTGAAGCTCTGTCTTTTTTAATTAAGTCAGTATGTTTGTTTGCGGTGCACATTAAGCGGAACAGTTTGTTTTGATTACGAGCGATTTAAAGATATTTTTGGCAGGCGTGCCAGGCACAGAACGACTGATGTGGGAACGCTTTGCTGAGTATGTGTGTGTGTTGTTTTCTCTCAGCTGGACATCAGAAGTCATCGTTCTGTTATTTTTCAGTGTGGAAGCATGGAACAAGTATACACACTTGTTGAAGTCTGTCACTCAGTGATTGATTGAATTGCTTCTTCTCATTCTCTCTTTCACTGTGTTTCTATTTGTAACTTTCTTTTCCTTTGTTGTGTGTACATCAACTTTTTTGAATATTTTTCAGTATCTTACAAGGGCTTCCATCTTATTTAGATCCATCATCATACACACTATTGGTGCTGGTACTATTGGTGCGAATGTATTTCCAAAGCAATCTCAGACATTTAGCACCTCTTTGTTGATTTCTGCCTTTATTAGATATAATATTCCGATATAATATCTGGTATAATATTCTGTCTTTAACTACAATTATTATATATGGAATTTTTAATAATTACATGCTCAGACTAGGTTATTTTTTGATAAGTATATGCTGGGCTGGTTCATTTACTTAAAAAAAGAAACAACTGAAATGAACTGAGGCTGAATATAATGAAGTATTAGCACAAAAAGACAGACAACTGGTGTGTTAAAAATAATTTATATGATATGAAGCTAGAAAGAAGAAACTACTCTGAAACTTGTCCTTCCATTTGTCACCATCATTGAAAGGCAGTGGTGGCTCAGGTTAAGACTATGAGTTGTTGATTGGAGGATTGTGGTTCCCAGCACTGTCACTGTTGGGCCCTTGAGCAAGTCCCTTAACTCTCACTGCTCTACGGGTACTGTATCATGGCTAAGCCTTCACTCTGAAATCAAATTTTCAAAGTTGGGTTATACTGTGTTTATTACAACATTAAACCTTGTATTCAATTCTATTTGCAAAGTAATTGGCATACTTCAGATCCCGAGTAAAGTTACATAATGATACTGGTCACATACTGATCAGAAACCACAAAAAGAATAAATATTAATGTACAATATATGTTTTCATTACAGATTCAATAGTATGGTCATTCATTCATTCATTCATTCATTCATTCATTTTCTACCGCTTATTCGAACTTCTCAGGTCACGGGGAGCCTGTGCCTATCTCAGGCATCATCGGGCATCAAGGCAGGATACACCCTGGATGGAATGCCAACCCATCGCAGGGCACAAACACACACACTCTCATTCACTCACACACTACGGACAATTTTCCAGAGATGCCAATCAACCTACCGTGCATGTCTTTGGACCGGGGGAGGAAACCGGAGTACCCGGAGGAAACCCCCGAGGCGTACTAATATACTAATTGCCATTTAAATCAATCTCCTGATTTTGTTCCATATACATAATAGATAATCAATTATTTAACCATATATAATGAGTCATAATAGAATAACATATATGCTGTACACAATCCATAATCCAACAGTAAAATACACAGATGAGATCAATTTATTATCTTATAGGAAAAAGCTGTTATTACAGGACCTTTTAATGTAGTGCCATGACTAGAAGCAAGATAAGATATATATATAAAGCTGTTATTACAGGACCTTTTAATGTAGTGCCATGACTATATATATATATATATATATATATATATATATATATATATATATATATATATATATATATATATATATATAGTCATGGCACTACATTAAAAGGTCCTGTAATAACAGCTTTATATATATATATATATATATATATACACACACACACACACAAAGAATTATGAGCAGGAATATATAAACCTTTTTCTATATATACTTTTTATGTCATTTCTGCAAATAAAAAGTATATAAAAATTTTAAATCAAGATATCCCCATTACAGCTACAGATCTTTGAATATTGTGGTTACAAATGAAAATAAAAATGCATTATTAAGGGAAAGAAACCAGATCCGACCCAAAAGTAGCACGATCAAAGACATGCTCCCAAAATTCTGATTCAACTAAACACAGCGCCTTAAGTATAATAACAGAGATGCCTTCACCCTTAATCTACTTTTATGCACTCCAGACTTGTACCAGGTAGATGCCATTCTCCATGTGTTTTTAGCTAGCATGCTAATTGTACACTCTGCACACTATATTCATCAGTCTGTTGCATAAACTATCACAATAAAGCACAGAACAGAAATATTAGCAAGATAATGGACTAATGTTTGTGTATTAGTTAAATCTTTTTCTGATGGTCACAGTGATCTATAGAACATCATGCTGTAATACTTGGAAGATCTCTATAATAGTTACAGATATGATTAGAATTACAATTTGGGCTTCATCCCAAACCACATACCTCCAAGCTAAGTAGTATGCCAGGATACGGTTGATGTCTGTACTACGTACTGTGCTGAATTTGGTTTGGCACATTTTTGAGTTCAGATTAATCCAAAAAATGTAAAAAAAAAAAAAAAAAAAAAAAAAAAAAAATTAATTAATTAATAAAGAAAGAAAGGAAACAAAACCTCTGGCTAAGCATTTAGAGAGATGTAAACTGCAGCTAGATAAAGAGGCATAAAAAGAAGGGGAGATTGTTGGCTTCATCTCCTCAAAGGCTGGAGGAAATTAAGCTGCATCTTTGATGTAAAGACGAGTGCTCATTCACTTCCTCAAGCAGAGTAAGCAAAGCAGGGGAACAAGTGTGGACGTGCCGTTCTTCAGCCCAAATCCAAAGAACAGCACATTCCAAAAAAACAACTATTTTAACTGCTTTCCTTCTGTCTGAAAGCCGCTAGCGGCAAGCCGTTGAATAGATTCTGCTTTTACAGGCAAAAAGCTTTGGGTGCTAAAATTAAATGGTGCCCAGAGCATCTTCATTTCAGTTTAGTTGTCACCTGTAAATAACCCACTTTACCTTACAATTTAATACATATAAAATGTAATGTAATCTACACAACTGCCTCTGTAGCTTTAAATTAGGTGTTTGGTTATGTTTGGTGTCACATTTGGTTTTGTTTGGTGTCACATTGTAAGATTAGTTATAATAAACTATAAGTATAGCTTGTGTGATAGTGTCAGAAACCACAGAAGCAAGGCTGAGATTACTTTAACACAGATACGTGTGTGATTTAATAATACGGCCTACACGAAGAAGACTTCTGTTATCCTGGAAGTTCCAGTGAAGACACAAGAAATAGATTTTTAGAATAAATTATGACATAACATCGTCTTAACATTTCTTTTGGATTTGAAAATGCGATTATTTTATTACATTTTATATTATTACACATAATCCCCCTTAGCAATGTGTCAGGAAGTCAGTAGGATTTTTTGGCCTGGCATTGGAATGTGTTGATACACCAGATTATGAATAAACATCTGAAATATCTTGCTAAGCGCCTTTCCGTTCTCAGCTGCAGTTCCTCATAATGACACATTAGTTTCACCCCTTCATAAATTATGTTCCTTTTCTGCTTTTCTTTTTGCTGTTGTTGTTTTTGTACAAAATATTCCAATGAGATGTTTGACCTGTGCTTGAACTCTGGCTACATATTTGTGTGTGTTTCTTTCCAAGAAGCACCTGTACTAACCACTGTACCATCTGCTCGGTGTTCAGGATCTCTCTCTCTCTCTCTCTCTCTCTCTCTCTCTCTCTCTCTCTCTCTCTCTCTCTCTCTCTCTCTCTCACACACACACACACACACACACACTCTCACTCTCTCTCTCTCTCTCTCTCTCTCTCTCTCTCTCTCTCTCACACACACACACACACACTCACTCTCTCTCACAAACTTACCCTCTCTCTCTCTCTCTCTCTCTCTCTCTCTCTCTCTCTCTCGCTCTCTCTCTCTCTCTTTCTCAAACACACACACTCACACTCTCATCCACACATTCCTTTAACCTAGGAGTTCAAGTAATTTTTTTTTTTTTTACAATTGCAGAATGCATTTTTAATGTATTATGTATATGCTCATTATCTCAGTGTTGATGGAAATTGATACCCAAAAGTCCAAAAGTCTTTCTCTTGCTTGGGCATACTCCTGAATGCACATGGATCTTTATTTCTCTGTAAATAATAATAAAACCGTGACTAAAATTGCATATATATTTATATATATATATATATATATATATATATATATATATATATATATATATATATATATATATATATATATATATATATATATATTGTTTATTCAGAGCCTGTCTGGACAAAACCTTTAATTACAACACATTACATACACTGAGGTTTTGTGTTTTTCCATTCCTAACAACCCCCCAAAATAATCTGAACCCGAGGGTTAATAGCAGAAGCCACCAGGGGGCACTAGTGCTGAAAACAGAGAGGTGGGCAAATGGATAATTAGGGTAGACTAAAACAAAGGGGGTGCAATTTCAGTCCTGAGGAATGCAGCGTAACCCAATCTCCCTCCATATCAAAGCAAATTAACTGAGGTTTATTCCTCCATTTTTTTCCCTGAGTGCTCCTCACAGCTGCAGCAGCTGCAGGTGTTTATATGAGTGAACTGGTGAGTCAGACGTTCCTCACAATCAGTCACTCCTGATCCAGGTTAGGTTTTAGAAAGAAAAGGAACATAAAGATCTCCCACCAGAAAAAAGTATTCTTTTCATTCTTCCTTTCCTTTTATTTCTTGGCAGATTTCAGGCATTGTGACCTTATTAATGAGGTAGCATCTCTTATATTCTCTTCCTGTTCTTTCTTATTTCTCTCTCTCTCTCTCTCTCTCTCTCTCTCTCTCTCTCTCTCTCTCTCTCTCTCTCTCTCTCTCTCGGATTACTCTTTCCCCATTTTGCCCATTTTTTGGGGTGTGTAATGTAACGACAGTGAGTTTTGTTAGACCCGGTGCATGTCAGGGTGTTCTGTTCATCCTGTGCTCCACTTCATCAGTTCAGTTCATTATTCTCAAGGCCTAAATGGTAGAGACCAAACACTGCACGGCCAGTTTTACTGACAGGACATAGCATTACAAACTCACATACCATACCATAAACTGGTATAAGTTAAACCTGATATTGGAATATGATAACAAAATGTCATTAATACATATAGACACATAATCATGTTACTTATGTTATAGGAATGGTGAGTTTTTATTGAGTTTATTGAGTTTCACATGGCTTTATAAAGAAATGCTTTTCATACAGTATACATATTGTATTCCTTCAGTATCTGATGTTTATTAACCGACAAAGAAGAAGCTCTGAAAATGGTAGGCCTCCTAAATTTATTTATTTCAGTTAAATAAGAATAGAAATCCTTTTTTTTTATTTTGCATCTTTTATTTTCACTTGATGTTATTTTATGGTAGCAGTAGAAAGAGCTTTTGAGTACAAAAAGCCTATATTTTTACTTCAGCCAATATAGATTTAATGTACTGTCTTTAATTTTATGCTGAACCTTCATTTGACTTGCTTTCATATCTTTTTTGCATTTCCATGATATCCATGTTAAGAAATCTCACTCATGACAAATAAACTGAACTGTATTGTCCACATATTGTTATTACCTATTACAGATTTATATGTAATTCACTAAGAATCATCAGTCATAAAGTTCTGCAAGCAGGAATAATATGTTTGGACCTTAGACCTAACTGTCTGCACCATAAGCAGTATAACTGAATACATACTAAATTTCCTTATATTAGAATGTCATGGTAGTATATCATCACCTGTATGTTACACATATGTATAATTATAGCATTGTGATTAATAATTATTGCTGTAAAACAAACAAAAAAAATGAAAAGAAAGAAACCACCACTGCATGCTTTGCTTTCATTTTTCTATGCCGTCTGTCTTTATTTCCGAGGCCCTGTATTGCTCAGGAACAGATAATAAAGAATAAAAAAATCCAAAAATATGCTTTGCAGTCGAGCCCTCTGTGCCTGGATGCAGCATGACTCCCCCTTGGGCTTAAAAGCTCAGCCTTAGTCCTCAGTGTGTCGGTGTTAGAGCACTGAAAGGTATTGCTTTTTAACATCAGGGTTATAAATAGATTTAGTGTTCTTGTGTGCAAACCAAATATATATCAACCTGAGACATGAAAAAGAAGTGATATATCATTTCCAGGGGCCTGTGCTGTATTCTATGGCCTTTTGTCTAAGGTTGGTTATGATGTCTACTGCAATACTTTAGTTTGCCTGTATAATTAAAGTATTTATATTTTATATATATATTTTATACTAGTGAGTCTTGATTGCATTTCATTTGTAAATGTACTGTGATATTGTGTAGAGAGCTTGAGGTATTTTTGGATTTGTCCTATATAGGTTCTATTATTAAGCTATTGTTTCTGTGAATACAGCTTACTTGTCATATATAAAATATGCAAAATTACTTTTTTCCCCTGTTGCACAACAGCACCACCTATCTGGAACAATTAAAGCAAACATACGTGCACATGGTCTGAGAGACATGGTGCATGCAATCATGTTACATGATCAGTACAGAATACATGTCATGTCATTGTCATACCCCATATGTGACACTGGAATTGGATCTGCCTTTACAAATTACTTCATATTTGTAGACCCTGTTAGCTTCCATAAATATCAGGTACTACCACTTACAACTAGCATGGAAAATTGACATGTTCACAATATATTCATAAATTCAGCACTGTTCATGGCTATAACTAAACCATATGTCCCAGATTGATCCATTAAATACATATTATATTACGGTCTGTCTATTACATAGTCTGTGTTTGGTTTGTTTGTTTGTTTTTGCTGATTCTTCATTTCCACAAGTAACATCTCCAATATTTTTGTGATACTGTCATGTGTCGGTTTGTTTGGGAATAAGTGTGCACATACTACATTATCAAAATTGTTGGTAGCTCAATATTCTTGTGTATGGAATAATACATGTGTGCAGTGTTATTTTATTTTAAGTAAAATACAAACCATGATACCAAACTATTATATGCAATACAAACCTATGCCATACGAGGTCGGTGCTTTTTTTTATGAACACTATCACAATCTATATTTATTTAAATGCCCAATTATTGAATTGCAAAAAAGTTCTATTTTAATTTTAGGTTTTGTAGAATTTAAATAAAAAAATCTAGATCAATGCCGTTTTGAGGATATTCCACCAGAAATATTCAACCAAACATTCAGAAGAAATGGTGTTAAACTGTAGGTTTATTTGTGACCATTGGAATAACTCAATCAAGGGTATGTCTTTTCATCTTTAATATATTTCTTTCACCAGAAAAATGTGCATGTGCTGTATATTTAAAAAAATATTGAGTTACATAATTAGACCAACATGCATCTTTGTGTTTAAAATGTACAGATTTTGTAGCATCTAGCAAGGAGGAAGGAGGAAAGTTAGTGTACCCCTTTGACACAGAATGAAAAGTGGTCCTTTGGTCCAAAACTGCATGTATGCATGTGGTCAGTGCGTGTATGCATGTGTGTAACCCTAGCACCGATGATGCTGCATCAGTGTGTGTGCTGTGTCTGGTGTATGCATGTGTGTGAACGCGCTCGCGCTCATATTCGTGAGCTTACGATGCAATGATGCACCTTACGTCTTATGCATACAAAAGATCCACGTGTCGATAGTACTTGTTAATGCTGTTACTGTAGGTGTAGTCTTATGTCAATTTTATATAATATTTAATGTGAATGCATGCGATGTAGGACAGATCCATGGGCCTCGGAGGGTGAAGCGCGTGCCTTGCGTGCGGCGGTGTAAAGCGCGTCGTTCTGAGCGCGCGCTGCTTTCGAGTGGCTGTGACTGTCAGGGGAAACAAATGAAAACAAATAAAACCTATACGCAAAAAATCGATATTTGTATATGCATTTTTAAATGCATAACAGATTAAGAAATACGAACATTCAAAAGCATTAATTTTACTCAGATTCTCATACAAATTCAAGGAACCACAAATAAATGAGTGAAATTAGTTCTGTGACGTTATCAGCAAAGTTTGAACATATTTTCTAACACACACGAGCGTTTAAGTCATTTGTTTGCAACTACCGATGGCCCTGTATGGAAAAAAAGCGTTCTCTACACGATGACAGCGAGTAAAGATGTCAAATGAAGAAATAATAAAGAGTAAAATGTTTAGAAACGCATATTGTACGCGGTACCGAATAGAAAAGCTATCATTTTGAGCTCGGTTTTTAGATTAAACGACTTTCGACTCGCTTGTTCTCGAGAGCCGATTCTTTCGATTCACTTAAAAGAGTCGTTCAAAATGAATGAATCGCCGACGAATCGCCCATCAGTAGAGAGGGAGTCAGGAACTGGAACTGTGCCCAAGGTTAAGGAAAGATATGAGTTATGAGACTGGACTATTCACAGCAAATGAGACACCACAGAAATGTGTTGTAAAACTTCCCACTACAACCGACGATAACCTGCGTTTTGCTTTATGCTGCTCGTTAACGGAGACTACGCGGCGGTTTCTGAAGCAAATGTAGCTTTTTTATATAAACGCCGTTGTCGGACAGCTAGCACGTTGCTAGCTAGCAAGTTGACTTGAGTGACAGGCTAGTGACGGGGAAAAGTGCTCCGTTTTGGTCTAAAGGCACCGAGAATTTACCACAACACTCCAAAAAACGTCGGCTTTTTCTCCTAGTGGATAAACATTTCTACAGAAGGTAATCGGTTGGAGAAGAAATCTCACATCACTGTGTTTGTTTTGCTTGTGTGTTTATGCGCTCGGTGTTATGTTTTGCAACCGACTCACCGCATCCTCTCATACAGGTTTGATTCACATATCGATTCTTTAACGCAGAACTAATTTTTATTGATTGTTTGCTTTATTTCTTATACACCATCTCTTCGCCCATTTCCTTTATACCGTGTATTTTATACACACTTCACTTCGGTTAAAAGTTTAAAACACTTTGCCAGTCAAGTATAACTCGATACACCAAACTTTAACGGTAAGCTTTTATACCGTTATTACCGTTAAAGCTGCCGTTATAATTTAAAATTTGAATTTAAATGCGCGCGCGTTAGGCTCCACGTGCAGATCCGGAATGCGTGTAAGAAATAAAACAAAACAAAACAAATGAAATCCGCTGTAAACGGGTGCTGTAGTTAAACACCTTGAGACATCAAGTTTTGACAGAACCCTTAGTGTGTGTGTGTGTGTGTGTGTGTGTGTGTGTGTGTGTGTGTGTGTGTGTGTGTGTGTGTGTGTGTGGACGCGCGCTAAAGCTGGACGCTTCGTCGCCATGCGTTTGTTTCCGAAGCACTGACAATATCCACAATGTGTTTTATTTTCAAATATTATCATCTAATTTGGCTTTAAAATGCTTCCACACCGCCGCATTTTGGTTCGATTTCTTATACTATTAACGCATCGCATTAGCAATCGAGCTGTCTTTAGGAAATTTCGACTATTTGTAAGTAACATGCATAATCCTAATATGCTTTTATCTTCTTTTATGTTGTCTTTCTTTCATCCCCCCCCCCTCTTTCAACAGCTGATCCTTTTACAGCAACTAACATCAAACGGACTTCTGTAGATTTATTAGTGTAGGGTTTGTGATCTCAGCCGTGCTAATGAGTCGTTACTCCTGCAATATACAGACAAACGAAAGGAATTAAATAAAGGGATCTCTTCAGTCTCTTTCTTTTGGTTTGAACGAAATACTGTCTTTTACTGTCATTGGCCTTGCTTACATACTTCTTACACGAGATAAGGTTGTCATTTTGTCCTCAGGTCATTTTTCTTCAGTGCACAGCGTGTATTCATGCTCTTGGTTTGTTTAGATTTATTTTCTTTATTATTTGTGTGCATTTATTTTATTATTTTTTTATCTGAAACATCTGATTATTAGCTCCCCTTCATTCCTCCTCTTTATCTAACCTGATGTGTGTGTGCGTGCATACTGTATGTGTGTGTGTGTGTGTGTGTGTGTGTGTGTGTGTGTATTCCCATGTTTTCAGGTTTGTGTGATTTTGCCAAAATGCAACATCATCAGCAGAGGATGGCAGCTTTAGGGACGGACAAAGAACTCAGCGACTTACTAGACTTCAGCGCGGTAAGAAATCTGCATCCATACCTACATTTTAAAGCCAAACATAATGTGTTCTGTTTTATTTTTGTTTTTTCATTTACAATGGTATTTCATGGTGCCCATGCTGAATAAAGGGATTTTGTAAATATGCACTGAATGTAGTCTAGAGTGTTAAAATTTGGAGAAAGTATCAGCATTTGTCATTTTGATCATGAAGTGTTTTTGTGTAGAGAGATGTGATATTTCATTTAGGCATTTTGGTGTCTTATAGATGCGAAACAGCGATTTGAAAACGTTCCCAACATCAATGGTAGTGCATCCCACTTTTACACATTTTTTCATGCTTATATTCTTTCACTGATTTGTAAAATGTGTTTTAGGTTTGTAACGTTTTTGTGGACATAGTATTTGTACTAGCAGTGACAGGTCTCTTATTTTCCTAGATGCGAAATCCTTAGCATTGTGCTGTACCATATTGTAGTGTCAGATTAGGCAAATCAAACCTTTTCTTTAGGGCACAGTAAAAGGCTTAGTGTTGTGTTAACACCTACTGGGATGAATTAACTCAACACTAAATTAAAATCAGTGATTTATTGATTCCAAATGGATTATATAAACGCTATAATCTTTTAATATAATAGAAAGTATAAATAGAAGATTCTGGTTAATTCAGTACTCTGAGGCTTTTCTCAACGCTGTAAAAGTTATTTCAGCGCTAGGAATTTAGCAGGAATTTAGTATTTGTAGTGTCACCAGCATCATTTGATAAACTAAATGTCTATTAATAGTTTGCATCCTCTTAGCAGGGAAATACCCTTGATTATGGTTGTTATACTAATCCAGTACATTGTTCAGCTTTATAGATGTTACAGATATTATAAAAAGCCATCTTACACACACTGTATGATGCATATATGGGAAACAATGAAGGGTAGACAAGACAGAGTTAAAATTAATAATCAAAAAAAAAAAGGTATTGGTAAACATACAGTAATTCCTCCTACATGTGCTGCATTCTCATTAAATGTGCTGCACATTGCACTTTACATGCTGTCATGGTGGAGCAATTGAATTTACTTGCAAATTTACTTAGTCAATTTTATCTTAATATATATGTAGCATTATCTTTATAATTATCTGTCTAATTATATTAAAAACATTTAGATAATTACTATTTCAGCTACTGTTTACAGCTAATTTGTTTTCTCTCATTTATTTGTAACATGTTATCCTAATTGTTTTTTTTTTTTAGATGTTTTCTCCTCCGGTTAGCAGTGGGAAAAATGGACCGACCTCACTGGGAAGTGGGCACTTCTCCGGCTCAAGTATGTTATTGTAATCTCATTCATGTCACTGTTTCACACCAGGGCGTGTGTGTGTATGTGTGTTTTGTGGGTTTGAAATGTCCATTAGTGTTGCTCTTTTGAAGTGTGTTTGCTCTTTAGTATGAGGCTGATGTCATATCAGACTTTTATTATTTGGAATTATATCTTGATGTGTTGGTGTCATAAGATCATGGCTGCTGAGGTTCTTATCGATAAGATAGCAGTGTGCTTGCTGTCTAAATGCATAAAAATGATTGGGCCTGGTGCCACCTTGGATCTTCAGATGATTGTGTGTGTATGTGTGTGTGTGCACGCTTGCAGATTACAGCAGGTGTAACATGTCCATGTCAGACTCTGTTAATGAAATTAAAATGTCAGCAGTCTGAAATTTCATTCTATGAAACATGTTTTTTGTTGTTGTTATTTTTTATTTTTTTTTCTGTTATCCACACTTCAACTTTGCTCTTATACTAACACAGACTGTTTTAGCGGTGTATATTCATCGCTTACATAGTAGTATTTTTTTTTTTTTAAACAAATGTTGATGGCTTGCCAAAAAAAAAGGAAGGAAGAAAGAAGTGACCTTGACCCTGGACTAATTCCCGCCTCAATCCAGGGAGCAAAACACAACGTGATGTTTTGAATAAAAGCTAAATCGGTATTATGTTTCCAGACAGTCATCGCTAAATTAGTTATTTTAAGTCACACCAGCTCAGCACCAGTTTGTCTTCTCACAGAGGATCTAAGCGACTGTTGTGTCTGCACTGGATGGTCAGCATTGTTTTTTTTTTTTTTTTTAAAAACCCTTTTTCTGTTCCCTGACTGGTTATTTAGGGTTTTGGTAATTTGCATTTCCCCCTCTAACTCCCTCTGTATCCCTGTGTTTTTCCCCATGAATTGTGTCGCTGTGTGTGAGTGTCTTGTGGGGAGGTGGGGGTGCTGCTGGCTCTGGACTCCAACTACCCCTGTTGCCATGCAACTTGCAGTTGGCACGGAAATACGTGGAAATGTTTCATAAAAGTGCAAATCTACCCCCATTATAAAAGAATATAAATACTGAATAATGCAAAAAGCAAATAAATATCATATTATAACTTTATAATGTATAACTTTATAACTTTTATTCATTTATATTGTTTAGTAAGGATCTCAGATAGGTCTAAACGCTTAAACCGTTTTGCTAGTGGGTGATTCTTTGTATCCAGCATGATAGACTGGAGAAAGAGAGTGAGTGGGAGAGAGAGAGAGATAGAAAGAGAGAAAGATCAGCTCATTGCCAACCTTGCTCATTTCCCCAAGTGTTTAGAGCACAGGCAGATTAGGGCCTTACTTGGCACACTCTCAGTTTTGTCTCAGTTCATGGTGATGAAGACTGGGTTTGGCTTTTAGTAATAACTTGCACAATGTTTGATGTACTTAAGATGGATAGATGATGATAAAGATGGAAACAAGTTAAAGATGAAGATAAAAACCTTGAGAACTACAGGGAATGCTTGGGCATAGAGTGGGAATGAACCAGACACTTAATACTTCATGTTTCTTCTCCTCCCACTACCCTGTGCCTCAAAACATCTCTTTGTCTTCCTCTTGGGAAGCAGAAAGATGACAAAAAAGGAGATAGAGAGAGACTGAGAGTGGGAGAGATCCATGCTTTAATTGTTCGTAGGATTAGAGAATTAATCGGCAAGTTAACCAGTAATAGTGATAGTATTAGCGTTATTTACAATCTAATGCTAATAATTACCACAGTAATAATAGCTATCATTTCAGGGTTTTTGTTTGAGATTATTCTCATTATTTCTCATCAGGCTTCTTTGGTTATTGAGGGTAAAAATATCTTGGCAAGGAGATGCTCTACATGTAAAAATGGACATTTGTGCCAGCTACTCAAAGCCAAGAGCCATGATAGAATTGTTTTTCAGTGCCAGTGACTGTGAATAGGAACTACCTCCACAAGCCTTGCTGCCAGCTTTAAAGTAGGAAAGAAAACCCAGTTATTTTTATTATTGTTTATTATTATTATTATTATTATTATTATTATTATTATTATTATTATTATTATTATTATCGTTATTATTATTAATAACGATAATAATATTGTTATTACAGTGTAAAGATGATCTTATGCACTTTTTTCATTAATACACCTATAAAATGTTTATATTTTTGATTACGTTTTCTCCAACATTCTAGTGATGCTATTCTTGGATCAGTTTTATGAAACTATACTAAACAAATTTTTTATAAGATCATACGGCTGTACAGAACATTGTATTAAAAAGTTTGTTTCTCAATAAGATTCAAGTATGGCACCAATTTTGCAGAACTTGAACTCTGATGATTATTGTGTAAAATGGAGTGGCACTATTTTTTGTGACCATTGATTATCAGAATTTTACTACATGTCACATACAGTACACATGAAGACCAGCGAATCTCAGTGAGTGTACAAAACAGAAAGGGCAGAAACAAACATTGCGCAGCTGTGGGTGAATTTTAAAATGACCCAAACTCCCACATGTAGTGGGAAGGAATAAATTTGTCCTAAGCAGATGATGACTAAATGTATGAAAGGAATGAATGGGCCAGTGAGTCTGCATGCAGTACAAGTAGAGCACATTTGTCAAGACCGACTTTCACCCACATGTGGCTTATGAGTTGCTAAAGGCAGATCAGAAACATTACCATGACTAATTATTTAACCAGCCATTAGTGTTACTGATTTCCTTCTGAGTTTCAGAGGACACACTTTACACCCAATACGATTAAAGTTTTATAATAAATATTAAGTTTTTTTTTTTTGGCTAATCATTTGTCTAATACCTGTTGTACAAATATGCTAGTAAAACAATAATTTGATCTAAAGACAAGCCAGTCATTTACAAGCATGTACTAGCAAAATGCAGCAAGTACAGTGCAACAAGAATTTTAAGCTCAATTCTAAGCAAAATTGAATTCCTATTTCATTAAGAATCTTTGTGTCTGTATATATTACAACACTCTTAGTACAGCAGTAAACCTAGAATTGTAATAATTTGTGTGACTACTGTTGTGTGTTATATACAAAACTCACATAACCTGAAAAATGCTTTAAAAACAATGAGGATTTCACTTATGAAATTTATTTACTGAAGCTCAGTCTCCATCAGTAGCCCTGCAGACTGTAGAAAGTTGGCCTCAGATCAGCATACTTAACACCATGATCCAAGTTTACTTAAAGCTCTTAAAGCTCTGGCTGATTATGCTTGATCTGATTAAACATTTTGAAAAAGAATTCTAAGAAATTTAAGTATGGTTGTAGTGCAAGTAATTAACATTGTTTTTTCATATGCAAAAGCCTGTAAGTAGCCTTGATACAATCCTAAATCATAATAAGTCTTTGTAATAAGCAGTTCAACAAAACAATGCCACCTCTGGCAACAAGTATCTCTGTTGTTAAAACAATCGAGAAGCAGTGATGCTCCGAAGAAGACAGATTTTGTATAGCTTGATGATGTGGTTGAATAAGTATAACTGTTGTATAACAGTTGTGTGGTGCTTGTAGTGGTTTATACAGTGAAAATCCACAAATATTCTGTGCCACAAACCTTGAAAAAGCATGCAGGCCTTTGTAATGCTCAGTTTGCACTTGAAGAAGAATTGACAGAAATAACACCAATTTTGTGTGCAATGTAGGTATATTTTCTCACAGCTGATCAACATAAGCAAAAAAAAAAAAAAAATGGCCCCAAAATGTGAAGAATCTGTAGCCCAGTTAAAATAAGGACCTGTCATACAATGCAGTCTGTTTTTTTGGTTTTGAAAGTGTTTCTACTGAGAAAAAAAAAATTGTTCAGTTGAGCTCCCTGTGTCCCACTCCCCAAGGTTACATCACTTCCTTGTGTGTGCTGGGATTCTGGGTCTGTTGACATTGTTGTGGCCTACAGCTTACTTCTATGCAGCCTGTGTTTGTGTGTATGTGTGTGCGGCGGGGGGTGTTAATCTCTGTTGAGGTTTGATAAGGCCACCTCAGACTGTTAGCATGACCTGAAACAGGAGTATAAAAGTATTTGTATAAGAGATGATCTAAAGGGTTGAAGACAAAACATGACTTCACAGTGTTTAGTTTAAGTGATGTGGTAAGGGCTTGTTGTGTCCTGCTAAAGCTTTACATCAGTGAAAATTGCTGAATTGCCTACTAATATTCAATCACAAAGAATTTGATCTGAAATGTTATGAGGATTGGACACTGAAAAAAGAAATGTATATGTAAATAATTAGTGTAGCTTGTTTATTAATAATAGAATATTTCTTTATTACAATATAAGAAAAAAAATCTGTTGTCAGTCTCTGTTTTTTTTTTTTACATAGAATACAGTAGAATACAATACAATAAGATGCAAAAGCATTTAAGATTATGTTTAGAGTTCATTCCATCATTTTTGTAATATTTCAACTTATATAGATGCCGCTCCGCATACATTTGTATTTCTTGGCATTTGAACGTTTAGGAAGAATTCAGGTGAATAATCAAAAGCAAGCCATTCGTGTTTACGTTGGCATGCGACCTGTAATGTTGTCCTTGAGTAAAAGTAGAAACTAAACTTAAATTGTTTATTTACAGTTGCTTATATATTCACTACACAAGGTTCTTTGTATTCACTACACAAGTGTGTTCTAGTCGACACCATTCAGATTGTTAAAATTACCTTATGACGTCGCCATGTCAGAGGTTGCCAGATCTTTAATGAGTGAAGTGAGGAGTTTTCAATGATGTCTGGACTGCTGCTTATACATAAGCACTTGCCTATGTGCCTGAAAAAAATGGCTTTTCTTTGCTCTCAACTGAAGAACATTAATAGTTAAGGTGTTGGACTGCCAATGGGAAGGTTGTGAGTTTGAATCCCACATCCACCAAGCTGCCACTGCTGGGCCCCTTACCAAGGCCCTTCACCTTCAATTGCTTAGTTGTATAAAAAAAAGAGATAAAATGTAAGTTTCTCTGGATAAGAGTGTCTGTCAAATGCAGTAAATGTACTATTAGCTTTAAACTCTGTGGTGAATCTATCATCTGCAGGCTGCATAGAAAAGAACAATTCGGTTTACGTAAGAGATTTCTGCCATTTTGTTTTTGCCAGTACCAGCACAAAAAAGACTTGTGGAACCTACCTGCATCTTAGTAACACACTTCTCAGGATTTTCTGTTAATTTGTCACCTGTATGTAATTCCCAGTCATCTTCTTATTATGAAATGTGTCATTGTTGGGATTTAATCTTGAGAGCTGTATAGAGATGTGTGTTTGTATGTGTGTATCAGTGTATGTGTGTGTGTAATCCTATGTATCAATTGTAGTTATTACACCCTGCCATTCAGAAGCAAATGTCGATTATAGCTAATTTCTCATCCTGTCCAAGTTGACTTTTTTTCATGATGGATTGTTCAGTTCTGCTTGTCTCCTTCATTTCTCACGAGCACCTGAAATGTGCTGTCATAGTAATAGCACATTTGGTGGCGTTGGGAACTTCTTCCCTCCATGAGCTGAAAAGAATGTGCCACTTTTTTTTCCCTTTTTTTTCCCACTCTCACACCTGCTCGCCTGCTCGAAGCTGCTCAGGAGGTGAAGGGTATCATAAAAAAAGTATAATTAGTCGTCTGAAAATAAAGACGCGCGAGTGTCAGCCCGGCTGGTAATTAAGCTCCGTAGGTGAGCGGCACACTTCGGAAAAACAGGAACTTTTAATTAAAGTGGCTGACTTGTTTAGAGACCGTCAAGTGCAAAGCGGCAATGACTGCCATAACTAAGCTATGACAGCAGCTAATGTTAGTGTGTGTATGTGTGTGTGTGATTATTCATAGTTACACATTTGAGTGTTACTTTGTGTTTGATTTGATCACAGACGCATTTTACACTCACTTTATTTGAAAACTAGTCCTGTTATTTCTAACCTTAATCCAAGATGGTGAAAGTGCCTAGGTTTGCATTTAATTAAAATTTCAGCAAGCTATTCAGTCACTCAATTTATTCGCCTACTTAGGTGTTCAGTCCATCAACATCTGCTTACTGCATTTTCTACTAAATCAGCTTTATCAAACACGATCAGATTCAACAGTTGTGAATGGTGTAAAGGACATATTTGTTTCTACTAGCAGTTCAATATTTATTATTAAGAAACTCTCATTACAGACTTTTTTATTTATTTATTTCTTTTTTAACTTTTGCTTGATGCACGTTTGTAAAAATACAAACTGCTGGTCCATGCTATATAGGATCAGGTAGTTGGTGTGATACAGTTGTATGAAGTGGTGAGTTTTTACAATCAGTTTATAAATCCAGTCAATATATCAGTATAACCAATATGTCTTTTTATGCTCTTAACATGTAGCTATTCCCATTCCCCAGCCTACATCAGACATTTCAATATAAACTTAGATTATATAAAAAGATAACTGCATTTTCTACACTGCAGTTTATTATAGTGAATGTTTAAAAATTATTGTTCCGCACTTTCACACAGTATCGATACCATGGACTTGTGGAACGAGACCAAACACTGCATCATTTCTAAAGCAAGATGTCATTGATTCTTGATTCCGCTGTGGATCTCCTGACAGCTGGAGCTTTATGGGATTGCATGTGGATGGATGTGTTTTAAGTGGGTGATAAGGCTCCTCTCCTATTTTAATGATGTAATTTCCTATGGTGAAGTGGGGGTTAAGATATTCTATGGTCAAATTGATCGTCCTGTAAGACAGACAAAAATACCTATTCTTTTCCTGTTCATGGATGATTAGTGTCTGTCTTTGCAATTTAATGGATATTTAAGTGTTTAGATTCTTTGGAGATACTGGCACTAGTTTTGGGATTAAAAGGGTTGAAAAAAGAATATTTTCGATTCATTGAACAGTTTGTGTTTGGCTAGCACCATAGTGAACAAAAAGGTTTATATTAAACCCTTCTGCAGGGTGAGTTTGTGGCGTGTGTGAGTGACTGTAAATTGAAAAGAGGTTTCTATTCTCTGCACTCCTTATTGGCAGCTGAACATCTGGCGGTGTGTGTGTGTGTGTGTGTGTGTGTGTGTGTGTGTGTGTGTGTGTGTGTGTGTGTGTGTGTGTGTGTGTGTGTGTGTGTGTGTGAGATGCCACATGGATCTCCCCATACATTCCATTCTTTTAAGGACTGCAGTATAGATGCTGTCAATAAGTGTGTGTGCTTGTGTACACATGTGAAAGGTATGTGTGTGAGAAATGAGTGGTATGGTTATACTGTACAGTAAAAGGGTTAAAAAATTCTAGTTATATGCTGTGTGTGTGTTTGTGGGTGTGTGTGTAACTTTCATTTGCATTTGCAGTTGTCCATGTGCTTTTGAACATGTATTTCATAAACATGCAAGGAAATGGCTGTTTATGTGTTTGTGTGTGTCTTTTGTTGTATCTTTAAATATGAGAGCTTGCGTGTGAGTCTCTTGAACGTGAAGATAATAAGCTGGGAGGCTGGGCTGTGTGACCTTGGTGCCAGGATACAGAGGATACAGATTGAAGCAAACTGTTGGGATTTAAATTTTGGGTGGTTTGGTGGAGAGATCTTTGCTTCCAAAAACATTCATTGTTGCCGATAGAACCGATAGAAACAAGCTGCTGTAGTCACTTACTTATTCTTTTACTTAGTGGTATAGCTAGATGTAGTGGCTGAAGCTAATATTACTACAGCTAAGCTATATGGAAAAAAATCCATGATATTACAAGTGCATTGTTTCTGAAAGTCCCACAATTCCATTAGCATTGAAAATATTGTCACGCTTCTGATTTCAAATTCGAAAGTCGAGGAAAACGTTTGATCAGCACCTCGCCTCTGGCTACGCTTATAGCTGCAATTGGTTTGTTTGTTTACATCAACATTCCCATCAGCCCCACAACTTGAACTTGATTAGGACATGTAAATTGCAACTTGTTTGGGCGAAATAAATTCCAAGCTCAGACGTAATTTCTTGTTAGACAGTATTTTAGTCGTAAAGTATTTTAGTCTACAGCAGCATCTCATTAGGAAATGATTCCAAGATTCTTCACTTCTGGGCAGACTTTGAATGTGGCATTTGTTTACTCTGAATCACTGAACAACCATTTAAAAAAAAAAAAATCAGATTAGCCAGGTTATCATGTAGTGAGCTGACTAACATAATTAGCTAGCTAAATAATACTAGCTTGCAAGGTACCTATACTTTCATCCTACATGCAGATGAAAATACACACACCAGTGTTACAGTAATAGTTTATGATTGATGCAACCTTAGCAGAGATCAAATAATAATTCAGCTTTAATTAAACAGATTTACATTTATGGCATTTAGCAGACACCCTTATCCAGAGTGACTTACAACTGAGCATTAAGGGTATGGCTCAGGGGCCCAGCAGTGGTAACTTGGTGGACCTGGGGTTCGAACACTTTACCTTCCGATCAGTAGCCCAACACCTTAACCACTGAGCTACCACATCCCAACACTGTGTGATGGGTAATGGTTCTAGTTTTCTAAGCAGGTTCTACATGGAATCTATTCTGAAAAGGAAACTCCTGGGTTATACTGATCTACGTCAATAGGCTGCTTCCAGAGGCACAAACTGGAGAACCTTTTGGGGATCTATGACTAACATTTGTTATTTGAGACTGGATTTATGATTATATATACTCATATTTAGATGGTTTATTATGGTCATGGTTTATTATAGTTTCTAGTGTTGTTGCAGTATTTATAATTAAATTTAATCTCAAAATTTTATCAATATAATCAAATTATTCCATTTCTGAACATAAAAAGAAGCATAAACCATCAGAACACCTGGGTGGTTTAATAACTGGGGTGGTTTAATAAAACTAAAACTAAATTTCACATCTACATTTTTAAAGAGGGTTTTAAATTATGGCTTAAAAAGAGAGAATTGAGAGAAAGGTAGAAAAACATTGAGTAAGAAATGAGAGTGGAAGAGTGTGTGTTTGTAACAGGGAGAAGGAAGGGCTCTGTGTGTGTGTGTGTGTGTGTGTGTGTGTGTGTGTGTGTGTGAGAGAGAGAGAGAGAGAGAGAGAGGGAGAGGAATGTAACTAGATACGGAAAGGAGAAGGGCTCTCACATGAAAGGCTTTTGTCTGGCCTCTGCGTTCACTCGTTTTTCCCCTCCCTCTCTCTCTCTTTTTCCTCCCTCTGTTTTTTCCCTCTCTTTCTGAAAGTTTTGCAGGTGTTCAGAGCAGGGAAATAAAACATGGCCTGTTATTTTGTGCACACAGAGCTCCTACTCTCACATACTCTTTCCCTCCCTCCTTCCATCTGTCTCTCTCCCTCCATCTCTCTCTCTCTCTCTCTGTCTGGCAATGGAAGGATGGGGGAGTCATAATGGGAAAAGCAGAAAGGATCTGCTTAGTGTAAACATTCAGTGCACTTTCATTGGTTGTGACAGATCTGACACTCAGACACACACACACACACACACACACACACACACACACACACACACACACACACACACACACACACACACACACACACACACACACACAGGTTTATTATGTGGATGAACACAATTTTTTAATTAAATATTAATATCAATGGATTATTTTAAATACTTGAATTATTTGCATACATTGAACACCTTATTTTTTAAGCAGGTTTTAAGCAGGTTTTATGCGCTCTCTCTCTCTCTCTCTCTCTCTCTCTCTCTCTCTCTCTCTCTCTCTCTCTCTCTCTCTTTATATCACACTTAAACACAGACACACTCACACACACTCACACAAAGAGTTGTGGTAAACATGATCAAAAAGACACAGAAAGAATAAAACTGCTTGGTTCTTGCTTTTACTCTGTTGTTCCCAAATAATTTTCTCTTATTTTCTTGTCCTCTTTGCTTTCTGTTTTTCTAACCCTCACTTCTCTTTCTATGATGAGCTCTGGCACTCTCTCCAGGATGCCCACATCATCCTGCATTCCTCCTCCTTTTTTCTTTTCCCTCCTCTGCCCTCGTTTTCTTTCTCACCATGGTCTGTATCCCTCACGTCAGGGTGTTGTGGAATTCCCTATCTTGTCCTTTCTCCGTATCCATGGTAACAGGTGCAGAGTTTGCCTGGGCGTCTGGACACATGCAGGTGTGTGTATGTGTTTAATTACTCTGAGAATCTTTGCTCAACACACAATCACAGCTCTCTCCATAATGTATTGTTGTGATGTTTGTGCATTGTAGGCAATACGAATAAAAAAAACGGATGGCTTTCTTTTATACTTTTGTACTGAACTACAGCATTTAAAAAGCATCATGAATAGAAAGCGCAAGGACAGCCGACCTGAGTGTGCAGAACAGTTTTAGGGAGCATGCTCATTAGCAGAGAACTGTGAGCACAAAGCTATTCCTGAGCGAGAAGCAGTGAATCAAGCATGCAGAGAAGCACCTTAGTGCAAGCGTATTTCCGTTCTGCGCGCACTCAGCACTGACGTGCGTCCACATTTGCTTTTCCTCTCTCACAGGAGCTACACTGTGCTGCGGAGCAGGGTTTTAAGACTCCGGGGGCAGGAATAAGATGCAAGTTCCCACATCTCTGATTGGTCATTCTTAGCCAATCCGCATTCTTACAGAGACAGAGCTCGATCTCATTCAAACAAAGCAAGGTTTTCTAAAAAATATAGTGCTCTTTTGACAATCATTGTATTCACACTCTCTGTTAAAGACACTTTTGATCACTGGAACTTGTTTATTTTCCACCTATGGGAAATAATGAAAGTGAAACTAAAACTGAATAAAATCCATCCGTCCAGTGCAGTTGGATCGCAGTGATATGTTCAGCAGTTTTGCTTTTAGAGATCTGTTGAAGTCTAAGGTAGTGAAGTTTATGGTAAATAAGCCTGTGCTTGTTGTTATGATGTCACACATCTCTGGTTCTCTTTGCCAATGTTATGTATCTTTTAGGCTGACATCCTATTGCGGCATAAAATGGATTTTTATGAGCATGCTGTATATTTGAATATGGCTATACAAGAGTTTACAGTTTATACACCCTTTATAGCCATTTTTACATAATTTGTGCTCACCTGAAGTCCAATGAACTAGACAAAAAAGCCAACTAATGTAATTTAACTGAAAAGTATAGTGACCTAATGAAGTTTAAACATGGAAAATATATGAATATATTTGGAATGTAGATATGGCGTATGTAAAATAATGGCATTTTCACATTTTTTTTGTTATCTTGTTTGAATTCACATACCTTCTGAAAGGCAGATCAGTTGCACAATTCACTGGACAATTTGTAATAAGGTGTCATCTTTCTTTCTTTTTTTTTTTACCAACAATCGAGTTGGCAGTGAACGTCAATTTCTGGATATGAGACGTTTCATTATTGTAGGAATATGGGATATAGGAATATAACAAATGAGTTGTTGCTCTGGTTCATAAAAGAAGACAAAGTATTTTGATAAATAGTGTACTGTATTTTTTTTATTTGCACACTATAGTGATGGTTTGCAGTTTGTTTACATATCATTGTGAGTTAAATCCTTATTACAGAGAATGATTGCTGGTTGAGTTATACAGTTAAAACTCTTCAGTAAAAAAGAGCAAATAAATTCAAATGGTTTGCTTGTTTGCCTGTTACTGTATATATTACACTACGTAAACAAGATACATCACACATTTTTGGGCTGTTAAAAAACAACAACAATTATATGATTATCATCTACCGCTATTTTTGTTACTATACGGCTTCTGTAATAAAGCTAGAAATATTCTTGGGGGAAAATGAATAAAGAATAACAACATTTACAAATAAGAGAGCAAGAGACACTGAAGTGTCTTTAACACATTTGACAGGGAAGTGCGAATTAAACGTATCACCACTTTAAGAAAATATTTCAAGCAAATTGTTTTCACCAAGGTAAACTGCTGCAGCACATTAGCATACAACAAAATGTTTACCTGTTTACAAAAACAATTGCTTTCTCACATACGCTTTGTTTTGATGCTTTCTGGAAGGAGCATAAGAGGGAGGAAATGTTTCATATGATGAATTGAATTTGAGTAAATCCTTTTGTTTTTTTTCTTTTGTCCATAATGTCTACTGTTTAAGAGTGGATGAAAAGAGAGATTTTCAGCTATATACAGCTTATTTTCTATCTCTTATTGTTGACCTGTTAGTTAAGTGGTATCTCCTGTTGCTCCTTAATAGAAACATTATCAAAGACAACGTTATGTGTCTGTGAAAAATAATACACGCTTTAGACTGATTGTCTTACAAATTTCTCTTTATTCTACTTGTATCACTAAGCGTGTCTCTTTGTTGTGACCTGAGTTCTTGCTCTGAAGTTCAATTGGGACTTCCTGGCTGCTTGTGTGTGTGTGTGTGTGTGTGTGTGTGTGTGTGTGTGTGTGTGTGTGTGTGTGTGTGTGTGTGTGTGTGTGTGTGTGTGTGTGTGTGTGTGTGTGCCTCTCAAGTTCAGACATGTTCACAATCTTTCCTAAGGTTGTTACTGCTTAATAAAAGGCCCAGACATGAAGGGTGTAGGAGTCACACACATTTTTTCATGTTTCTTGTGCTAGGGAAACTTATGAAAAATTCTTAGTAGTATATTCTTCTTAGTAGTCCAATTCTGAACAGTTGCTCTTTATTTAGAAAATTCTGCTTTCACACTTCTCTCTTCTTCAGTTTCATCTTTAGGCTTTAATGAACACACACGTGCATACACACACACACACACACACACACACACACACACACACACACACACACACACACACACACACACACACACACACGCCATTCCAACTATCTTAAGCTACTGAATATGGTTGGTCATCTTTATCCTCACATAAGGATGATAATAATGATGTGATCGTGTTCAAGAGGGTTAAAGTAATTAATGTAGTTATTTTCTCGTTATATCATGTGTGCCAAAACTCAATATTCTGATGACCTATTCATCTGTCATCATGTTTATAAGACCATTAAAAAGTAAATCTCTCATTGGCTTTTATTCTCTGTCTCTCTCTCTCTCTCTCTCTCTCTCTCTCTCTCTCTCTCTCTCTCTCTCTCTCTCTCTCTCTCTCTCTCTCTCTTTCTATCTTTCTCTCTTGCTCACACACATTCGGTATGGTCAAGCCCTCACTTCATGCCCCCCATATGTGTGTGTCTCCATGCCTGAGGAGAGTTTGGTGGCGTTTATAGAAGTTGTGACGCACACTCGTGTTTCTTAATGATCCTTTTTCTTGGCTCTTGGCTGAGAAAGAAGATTACACTCCAGCATATGTTTTGCTTCCATGTGTGAAACCGATGATGGGCGGCGTGTCACAAAGCCTGCCGCTTTCCACATGCTAACAGAAATGAGGAGAGAGTGAAAGAGAGAGTGAGGGAAACAGAGATGGAATGATGGACACAGAGGAAAACAGGGGCAGAGAAATAGTTCATATTTTAACCTGTACTTTCAGTTTCTCTCACAATTTACAAAGAAACACAGCTAAAGACCAAGGTGAAAAATGTATGTGCCATGAGACCTTTGAACTCAGACAGATGTAACAGACTCATTGTCATAGTCACCTGCCATAAAGGTTGTTGATCTATAATGAAAGAGAGAGAGATGGAGAGAGCAGGGTGGACAGAATGACTTAACATCCTTTAAGGCTCAAATCTGCTCTTCCTCCTAACAGCAAGTTTGTCAAGGTTTTGTGATATAATGTCAAGGCTGCTGAACATCAATGGGCCAAATCTTTTATGCAGTGTGTGCTTTGTGAACTTTGACCCATTGCAATATATATATAAGTTTATATGAGTATATGAGATTACAGTAAATCTTTGATTGAATCATGATATACTGTGCATTTTGAAGGGTGAAGAGGCACTGTAATTTTGTTTTGAGAAATAAAACAATAAAAACAATAAAAATATTTACTATAAAATAAAAATGTTAGACTTACTGTTATACAAAAAAAAAAAAAAAAATCCTAAAGTGAATTTTCATATAACAGCATGTTCTGGAGTCTTACACTGCTTATATAGCAACAATCACAAGGTTTAATTTATTAATGAGCAACACTTGTGTGCAGTTTATAGTTATATTTAATGTTGTAGAAAGTACACGATACAAGTAATTTAGTCATTACTCCTTTGCGATGAAGACTTTTTTGTTCTGGGAAACTTTACAAAGCACAGTGATTGTTAAAAACTAGAAACACTTCAGACTCCTTATGTCAAGTGTATGTAAATACCAGTGTATGTCCTGTTAACATAGAAATAACCACATATTGGAATGTGCACATTAATATATACCTATGTTCATGTTCGTTGGATTTACTTTCTGAACAGTGCTGTTGTAGAAAAACAATCTACATCATCTAGCCAAGCTGACCAATCAGATTTGAGGATTTAACCATGCTGTGGTGTAATTTCCATTAATACAGTATGATCTTCTGCAATAAAACCCTTTCTTACTGACTGAAAGCACAATACAGTATCAAATGGGGCACAATACTAATAAATTAGTAACTCTACATACGTTCGTATTATTTATTGTTCACACTAATTTTCTGTCTAGTTTCCACCAATCATATCTCCAGCACTGGCTCAATTACATATTTTGCTCTCCTTTTCAAAGCCCCCTTGTCAGATATAATTGTTTTTTCATGTTGTTTAAAAAAAAAAAAAAAGACAACTGAATATTAGGTTTTAATAGTAACGGCAACATAGCATCTTAAAATAATGTCAACTAAATATACAGAAGTATAACAATTATATCTAAATATCTAATTTATATCTAATAATCTAATTTCTGTTATATCTAACAAAAGGTGTTGCTTCAGAAGGAGAATACATTTGGAGGAGAGTGACAGTGAGGTGTGTGTGTGTGTCTGTGTGTGTGTGTGTGAGAGAGTGAGCTCTGCTAAATATGTGCTAATGCACACTGTGTGCTCGTCCATTATATTTCTCCTAATTAAATAGGTATTATCTTTAAATATTTAAAGGTTAGATGAATGTTGATAATGGATTCAGACAGCCATTAAGCTATGATTGCTTTATAATGTAGTTAGTGAAAGACATTTGATACAATTTAAGCTGAAATGAGCTATAGAGAGAGAGAGAGGGAGAGAGAGAGGGAGAGAGAGGGAGAGAGTGTCTCTGGAGCCTGTTTGTTTCACCATTAACCCTTCCTGTGAGGTATGGCTGGCTTAAGAACTTTATGTTCTCATTCACCCCTCCCTTCTTTTGCTCATCTGCTTAGAGAACAACAGAATCCCTGTACCCTGTGTGTGTGTGTGTGTGTGTGTGTGTGTGTGTGTGTGTGTGTGTGTGTGTGTGTGTGTGTGTGTGTGTGGGGTTGCGGAGAGTCTCCCATGGCGAATGAGTGTTTTGTCACCCACGCTGATTGCTAACTTGTTATCGCGTTCACACTCTTTTTCTCCTAAAACCAGGAATAGGGTGAGGAGAAGGTGTCTCATTTCAGTGGCAATGAGTTTCAGGTGAAAAATCTATACAGGGTTTATGACCATTCTTTCATTTGTTCATTCCATCATTTATTCAGTTCATTTCTACATAACTTTGGATGGTTGGAAGGAACCACTTCATCTTTAAATCACATATGCCTTGTAAAATAAAAAAGTATGCTTTTTTTTAAAAAATTTTTTTAATCTTCCTTTTTCATCTGGACAATTCTAGCTGGGTAGGATATCAACCAATGTACCAATCAGAATTAGCTATCTGATTATGCTCCTCTTTTACATCACCCACAGAGACTGGGACCTCTTTTCTGCTCATTCAGCATCATTTTACCATTTTTAGACGCTCATCTTGTGTAGTTTTAAGTGTGCTAAAGGTGAGTAGGAATGGTGAAAGGAATGAGAACTAGCACAGTGTCAGGGTGTTTGTCAGTACTTAGATCTTTGTCCACATCTAGCGCTGAGAAATGGTTGGCAGGCTGTATTCTTGTCAGTTTTATTTAAAACTCATTACTTACCCATGTGAACTTTAAAGACCCGAACAATAATTTTCTCAATGTTACAAACGATCGTATATAAAATTCACGACTATAAATGGTATATTGTAATGGCAGCCAATTAAATAAAAAGAGAGTAAAGCTCATTTTAGTCTATTTGATTAAACCCGAGACTTATTCTGTACATAGCAGTGCCATGTGCCATCGATCGCTGTAGCTTAACCGGAAGGGAAAATTAGTAATGGATCAAGCACAGACTGCAGTTTTAGCTGATTTTGCTGCATTCTGTGAACACAATGTGTTGCTAGAATTATGTGCAAAATAAACCAAAACACAACACAAAGTTCTTGATTGACATGTACATGTGAAATCTAGACGGACTGCTGCAACTTTTAAACTGCTCAACCTACAGAGCAGATAAACACACTCTGAGGAAAGCATTGCCTACCCTCTTCCGCATACATAAGCACATAGGCACATGCAGTCTTAAGTGTAGACTGACAGATACATGTTGCTCTTTTGACAAAGATGGTTGGTGATTTTCTTTTGCATATTTTAGTCCTGTTAAATTATTTGTGAGAAAAGCATGCAGAAGCATTACTTTCAGCTCTGCTTATAGTTACTTACAGCTGAGTGGAAAGGAGAAGAAGAAAGGAAAAAGTGAACTAGAGACTTTTCGATTTTGAGACTTTTAACATTTTGAATGTTGTTTTGTTAGTCCTTAATTATGCAACAATTTTGTTATCCATCATCATTTTCAGGTAAATATGGGTAAAAATGAACTATTGGTGGAACAGTATCAGTATAATGTGAGCAAAGGAAATATATACCTTTTACTTTAAAGAGGCAGATTAAAAGCTACCCTGACACAAGCACCGTCTGTGATTAAATAAAAAGCTAAGCATTCTAAAATAAAGCACAGCATTTTGACAACAATGCCTTCATTTTAATATATAACATTTTACATTCTCCGCATCCGTATACGTCTTATAAAAACAGAAACGGTTTCTTTTTTTCTTTCTCATATTGAATATAGTGTTAAAAAAAGCACTGGTTTCTGCCAAAATCACACCTACACCAAACCATAAATTAATATCATTTCCTTTTTTGATGGCCAAAATAAGACTTGTAAGCAGCCGAATGCCTAATGCTGTGGGCTTTGGCTTTATGTTTGCTGTAATCTGCTTTTTAAATATTGAAATATGTATAAGAAAGAGGGAGATATGTATATATAAAATTCACCCACTCTATTGTAGTGTTGATTTCTCATTGGTGATATATATATATATATATATATATATATATATATATATATATATATATATATATATATATATATATATATATATATATATATATATATATATATATATATCCTCAGTAGTCACACAGCTTACATGTCACAACATTGTAATATATACATCAATGCTTAGTTACTATGCAACTTTATTGTCATGCATTTTTTTCTATTGTGCATCTGAGTGGGGAAGTTTCCATATGTACTTTTTTATATTTTCAGTCAAATTTTTCTCACACTGACATGATGTGTGAGTTAAGCATGTATATTTTAATCAGACAATAATGTGTCTAAAAACAGTTTGGGGAAGAACCAGATCTGGCTCTGATGATTAGGTGTCTGAAAACATTTGACCATATAGTTTATGGTCTCATATCAGAAATGACTGAAAGTGAGTGTTTGTAGCCATTGATTCTGTGCAGGGCTTCGAGTTCATTACACCTAGCCCCATGTCTTTGTGTGTGAGCGCATGTTGTCTGTTGTTTGTCTTATCGGATGATACCCAAATTGTGAGTGTATGTCCTTTATCTAGTTCCAGCTATCAAACCGTGAACATGCCAACAAGTCAACAGACAACACTTATATTGTCCCTTTCCCCTTTTTTTTCTTTATTATTTCTATACTTCACATACAATATCTGAATTGCCTTCATTCTTTACATTAAGATTGTGGGTAAGTGAGAGAAACTATATACTCATGGAGAATGGCTATATGGTGTACAAGGGTTGATGGCCTACTATTGTTGGTGTGTGTGTGTGTGTGTGTGTGTGTGTGTGTGTGTGTGTGTGTGTGTGTGTGTGTGTGTGTGTACAGTATAAATAAGAGAGAGAGCGAGAGAGAGAGGTGATTTTCACTTCTCCCTTCCAGAGGAAATAGTTGATCCTCTCCTAACCTTCCTTTGCAGGTGTTATACCTAAATTTACCCTGCATTTTCCATGACAGAGACTTGCTTGTGTGCAAAATTCACATATTCCTCTATTACAAAAGATGGTATTTCAGCTCCAAATAATGAGTAAACAAACTAGATAAATGACATCCAAATGAGTCCTTATTTCTTAAAGTTAAATATCTAGAGAATTATTTGAATGTACAGATGAATCACATGAAATTTCTTCTAGCTCACCAGTTTTTTTTTTTGCTGGTCTCGGTTTACCTCTTTGCTTTTCATGTATAATACATATGAATAGTCTAATCTAAAGTTCCTCATATTCAGTGGGTCATTACTTAGGATTACCAGTAAATGCTGTACTTAAGATTTGTAAGTCAGAACTAGAATTGGAGTAATATGCATCATACTAAACTGTTGTAAGCTTATTTAAAAATACAGTTAAGCTAACCAACACATCTCAGTAGCTTAAAATAAAGTTTAATAAAATCATGCCCTATTTTCTTAACATCAAGTATGGATGGTGTTTGTATAACATAATATTTATATGCTGTATGAGATGATTCTTAAATGGAAATGTAGAAAGGATGTTAAGCCCACTTCAAAATACACCGTAAAGTAAGTGTATATATTTTATTAATTTTCTCAAGGAATAAATTATGTACAGAAGTACATAATACTGTACCACATTGTTCAGCATGAGACTCTCAGTTCAAACTATACATTAAGCAGGCTGCATAATAATGTAGGTCATTTGTTATACTCCAGCATCTGAAAAAGTAACTTTCTTCATTGTGAATCAGGAAAGGTTACAAGGGATTTAAAAAGGAAAAACACAATTTTGGCTTTCCTGAAGTTATGACCCTTATGGCCAGTGACTGTAACATTACAATGTTTTTAATCTGTCAAATTTGAGGACAATGTACCAGTGCCAACACCACAGAAATATACAGCCTGTGCTTCAGGGGTTTCCTCTGGGTACTCCATTTATTTCTTTGTTCTTTTTTCCCCTAGAACATGTATTGTAGGCTGATTGGAATCTCCCTAATAGTAGTAGGTGAATGGGTTTGTGAGTGTGTGTGGGTTTGTGTGTTTGTGCCCTACAATGGGTTGGCACCCTGTTCAGGGGGTCCCCTGTATTGTGCCCTCTGGTCCCTGGGATAGACTCCTAAGCTGCTGCAACACTAAGGATGATAAGTGGTTGAGAAATGGAATGGACAGATAATCTTGAATGCTTTAATATAGGACTAGGTAGAACCAAAGAAAAACACCCATTCAATGCAGAATTTCTTCAGTTTTCAGCACAAAAAAGTAGCATTCTTCTCTTTAAAGTAAATCATGTTGTATATAGTAGTGTTTGCTTTAGATCAGTCAACATACAGACATATTAGCTTGTTAATCTGTAACACTGGCTATACAGCTCACAGTTTATGGCTGGATATATACACTACTGTTCAAAAGTTTGGGATTACTTGGAAATTTCCTTGTTTTTCAGTTGTGCACCAGGACCTCCCACTCCTTTTTCTGTTCTGGTTAGAATTAGTTTGTGCTGTCCTATGAAAGGTTTAGTTCACAGAAAGGTAAGATAAATTCTTACCATGAAAAGAAACGAAAATTCTTTCTTTTTGGGGATTTTGAGTCTGTAAACAAACCCACAACTCCAAATATTCCAGATGCTATACTAAATTAAATGTGGCCTCTTTTATTGCTCCATTAATCAGTCCAAAATCAGTTATGCTAGCAAATTTGCAAAATGGCTTTCTAATAATCAATTAGCCATAAAATGATTAGCTTGGATTAACAAACATAACATGAGATTGAAACAGAGGGCTGATGGTTGGTGATAATGTGCCTCTGTGCAACAATGTAGATCTTTGAAAGTCATCTGATTAATTTTATTGTTTTTTGTTTTTTTATGTTTATGTATTAATTTTTATGTTTTTTAATTTTTTTGCAAAATGAGACAAAAAAAATCACTCATCACTGAAGACATTCATGTTTTTTCACATTTTGTAGATTGAATGCTCTTTGTAGCTCTATCAAAGATCAAAAAGCATTAATTCTGATTTCTGACTTTCTACTTTCAAGGTTAGATAAATGCAGTCTGTCTAAATCTTCTAGTGAGCTTCATTTTCTGAAGGATTTTCATGAACACAGTCTTTTACCTTTGCAGCATGGAAAGGGTTTTCTTTCTTAGACCTTGAGGAGGCACAATTTACACATGGAAATTCCCTGAATCGCCAAAACAGGAAACAGGAAGTGCGGTATATAGGAAGTAGGGAATGCTTCCATTGTCAAAAACAGTAATTTGCTTACCATTGTTTTCAGACAGAGTGTGTTGTCTTCCTGCGTCCCTCTGACATGATGATATGATGATCGCCTTTAAATGACTCATCGTGTTGTGTAAAATTAGATAATTAACCCTTAAACATTTTAAGTACTCATTAACCCTAAACCATAACACAAACACACAACTTTTTGAACATGACTTGGAAAAAAAAAAAAGTGGAACATTCTCTCTGAGTACATTTTACAGTTTTAAATCTATCCCGACTAAATTATGATGAAATTCTGAGGAAGTGGTGTGTTCATAAAAATGTAATCTTTATTTTTATATCTTTATTTACAAAAGTTATTGTTCTGACTCAAGATGTATTTTATTTATGATGAGATGCAACTGGAGTAGTCACAGAATATTTATTACATTTTCCCCAGTGCCACTTTATTCAAACTAGCCTAACGGACCGTTGAGGTTAGCAGCCGTCAGCACATATCGGTTTCTTGCCAAAGTCTGCTAAGTCCTGTCTTAAGCCATTTGCTACAGGTACCTTCATAGCTATCGAATCATTGCTGGGGTTGCTCAGGCAGCAACAAAGTGCTGAAACTTATGAAGGAAGAAAGTTATTTACACACGTAGTGTGTTCAAATACTCTGCATATGTTAGTGTTTACCCCTCATAATGAATTAGCTCATAAATGGCTAGATAATTACCTGATGATTACAGTCAGGTGTTGTAGAGCAAGTGAATAACAAAAATGCAATGATAATGGAAGCCCCAGGACTGGAATTGAGAACCACTGCTTTAATACACACTGGTATTTACCTCTTACAGCTTCAGAAACATCTTACACACAAAACTTATGATGGACTTCAGAACTCAACTCCAATTTTACAGCTGGTACTTTTGGTAATAGGCTCGTGTGATTTTTCACTGCTCATAATTTTACATTTTAAAAATATTTGAAATAAGACAGGAAAACAAACATTTCAGCTATTGCAGGTTTAACGATAGTAGAGGGGGGCATAATACACATACCATCTACTTTATTCTGAGCACCTGTACACCTCATTTGGACTTTTTATTATTTTAGTAGGTTCTTTTTATTATTGCCACACTTTCATTGCAGCCTACTGGAATTAATTTCTTCCCATATCCCAGCTTTTTGGAAGTGGGTGAGGAGTGTATTCTTTTCTCCTTTTAACAAAGCCAAATATACACTGACTGATTTTATTTCACATTAACAAAATCAAAACATTCTCCTTTTTCTCATTGTATACACAAGAGTATCCATGCAGGTTAAGAGCACATACAAGGGATAAAGGTGTAGGTCTTTCAGGTGGTGTCATTTAATAGTATATTATATATTTTATATTATAGAGTTCAAAACACCTGAGCAAATCATCCCAAATTCACAAATCGATTATCTTCATGTGTTTGCTTTTTGCCATATTTTTCAGGGACAAACTCCTACAGAATATTGTAATGGTTGTCATTTAGATTTTTTTTTCTTTCTACTTTCGGCTGCTCCCTGTATGGGGTCAACACAGAAGATCACGTGGTCCACATATTAGATTTGGCACAGGTTTTACGCCGGATGCCCTTCCTGATGCAACTCTCCCATTTTGTCCGGGCTTGAGACCGGCACTGAGATTTAACTCTTAAGTGGTTGGCATTCTGGTAATTTAATTTAATCGGAATAAACCTTACTGGATATCGGGGCAGTGCAATATTATATAAGGATGATCAGATCATTATATTGCACAAGCCTAGTTGATAATGCAAAAACAAAATATTCCTGATAGATGGCTGTACAGATGGATGAAAGTATAAAGCAAAAGAGAAGACTTGGACTGCAGCGAGCTATGGAATGGGTAGAACTTTGTGTGTTTTTTGTATTTTGTATTGTTATTTATATTCCATTGTTATGTTAAGACATAAGGGTGAGAGAGGCACAATAAAAGAGAAGCAGGGTATTTAAATCCCATGATGTCTGAGTGACCTCCATGGATTTGAGGATTAAAAGTTTAAGTAGAATGTGAAAATGTTGAAAGACGTTTTGTTTTGTTTGTTTTGTTTTTGGCACTATAATTAATAACAGATGTTACAAATCTCAAAGCTTATTTACACGTCCAAAGTGATTAGTGATCTTAACAAGTGAGTTTGGCATTTGGAGTTTGGCGTTGAGATGCAGAAAGTTTGCATAGAGTACTGTGCGATCTGTGGTTAACGCACTAACTGCTCTTGCAGCCAACAACTCCTGAACTTTCTCTATTGAAACTAGTTTGTTCCCATGGAGACTCGAGCTTGGAAAATGCTTTCTGAAAAGATAGGAAACAACTAGCTCCACATTATCCCAGTTGAACAATGTTTATATCCAGAGGGAAATAATTAAATTGAATTGTTAATTAAACATGTTCGGAGAGCATTGCTGCTACCTAATCAGCTTGGCTTTTCTAAAATAAAGGGAGTCATGGTGTTTGCTAACTAGCCTTAGCATCCTTAACAGTTTTCACACTCAGAATGCAGTAAATATTTAAATATTTATTTTAAATCTCTTTCTTTTCATTTTATGACTCTCTTTCAGCCCCTGGAGAGTGTACGTGTGAAAAATGTTGTTTCAACTCCGTTTATTAAACTAAACTGACGAGGATCCGCCACACAAAACACTTCTGCATCTTTCCATGTGTCCACCTCTTGTTCATGCTTTGGGCTACCTGTTATTTTCTATTTAGGCATGACTTTCTGTCTTTCAATCCAATTTTCATGTGTTTGTACCTCTATGCATTTTTCAGTTTGATGTAGATTTATTAGTATGATCGATTTTAATTATGGTATGGCCATTTTGAAGTGCAATAAATATAACCAGTTAGAACAATATTCATATTGGGCTCGAGTTTAACATTTTAAATATTGGAAGAAAACAAACACTGTTTCTCTCTCACAAATCAGGTGAAACATTCAGTCTCATGAACCACAACATGATAAGGGATTTGCAAAAACAGGAGTATAAATAGTGGACGCTACACAAACCACATCCGATACCCAAATCCCACTTTCTCATGAAAACAAACTTAAGAGCTGTCTGTCATTTTGATCTGCACTGTTTATTCACCACAGAAACAGGAAATAAGAGAAGCAATAGAAAAATGTGGATGAAGGATTGATTACAGCAAAAAAAAATATTTTCTCCTGTACTGTCATTGGCTGTCTCTCAGCACTGTTTTTCCTTCAAGTGACTCACACTATAAAATTCAATGCCAAGAATATCAAATATGCTTGAAAATCTCAAAGAATAAGCTAGCGTTCTATCCATGGATTGCCCTAATCATTGCATCGCATGTTGCTTAGCAACCTACACACCACGGTGAGGAATTGTTTAGTGTGGAATTTATTACTAATATATTAAATTGTTAATTTATTACAAATTCACTTCTAAGATCTGTTTTATTTATTTACAAAATACCATTTTTATTTATTGATCGTTATTAACATAATTTAAAATAGATATGCATTGTTGAGCTTTGTAAGAAAAATGCTTGTATAAAATGTAAATATATGTGAATATTTACTTTTCATGATTTTTATATTAATAGAATCAGAATAAGACAAATGATTTCTGTTTGGTAGCTGATAAAATAATGGTGCTACTGGTAGACTGAGGCCTTTAGAACCTACTATATTTAGTCTCTGTGTGCTTGTGTCTGATGCTGTCTGAATGCCAAAGTCTTCAAAAGCAACCTTTATTTATTATTTCTAAAACATCCTCTTTAATATTACAGGCATGCTCATTCAAACCACCCTCTAAAACACCACCTTTAAAGGCTCAAAGCTGTATGTATAACTCAGCCATGTTTGAACTTGCTAATAGTCATTTCTCTGCCCCACTGTAGTGCATGAAAGCCATTTTTTTGCTTTCCTCCCTTTTTCAATTTTTCTTATGTAGTTTAGCGTGCCATTAACTTTCCAATCTGTTATTTGTTTTGCTCATTTAATGTATTTTTTTGAACAAAGAGAGAGAAAACAAACAGGGAGAAAGCAGTGTGATGGAGTGCTGCTGTACAGCAAAGCCCAGACAAGCCCAGACTCTCCCTCAGTACATTCTCTCTCTCTCTCTCTCTCTCTCTCTCTCTCTCTCTCTCTCTCTCTCTCTCTCTCTCTCTCTCTCTCTCCCCCCCCTCCCTCTGTCTAATTTTGATAATATGTAATACTAACAGGAAACAGTTTTACAGTTGGCCATTGGCTTGGAGTCCCAACCTCTAAGGCATAATCAACACCTTACCTTGCTTTTCATTCTCCACTGTACTCTACTGTACTCTATTCTATTCTACTCTCTCTCTCTCTCTCTCTCTCTCTCTCTCTCTCTCTCTCTCTCTCTCTCTCTCTCTCTCTCTCTGCTGTTTCCTCTCAGTTTCTCCCTAGTTTCCCTATGCATTTGGTTCCTGCATTCATCTCACACACACACACACACACACACACACACACACACACACACACACACACACACACACACACACACACACACACACACACACACACACACACACACACTAAAAGCCAGGTGGTAGGGCGGAGAAAGGGGAGACACAAGTAGTCATCGATGCTTCTCATCTGCCAATTTCAAAGAGTGAGGCTGCTGCCTTATTATTTTAGTCTACAATGGCAGGTAAGGAGTGAGAAGGGAATGCTGAAAAGAGGGGGAGGAATCCAGCAGATAAGTGCAGATAGGAGGAAAGATACATTATTGACAGACAGATGCTTGTGGTACTGGAAAAATAAAAACCATACCTTGCAAAATATCATACTTTTCAAAGTGCTTTTCTATACTTTTATGCTTCTTTTAAGCTAATAATGAGTTCAGTTAAATTTAATTGCATTTTCTGGATCCAATTTTTTTGATAAATATTTTTTTTTAATTTATTTTGCTATAATAGTTTCTTATAGTATGCAGCTACTATCTAGATAAAGGAAAAAACTGTCATCCACCACATAGACTGAATCAGAGAATCAGAAACCACCACCAACGAACAGAGCTGAGAGAACGCCAAGGCGTGTGCGAGCTTCCTTTGGGGCAGAACAGGTGCAGTAAGTCTAGGGAGAAACACGTTAGGAGCTGTGGGTTTTGTCATGATATACAGCTCAACTTTGGTTAACCGAGTTACACACCGGAGACAGCATTTGCTACTAATTCAAGAATATTTGTGTGCGATAGAGTCTTTGACTTCCTGTTTCAGGAGCATGCTTTTTTGTGACAATTATCAAACAAGGAAGGTATAGCTTTATTTTGTGGTGACAAATGGTTGCATTTCTTTTTCTTTCTTTTTTTTATTACTTAATGTTTCTTAAACAACTGATACAATATCAATTGAATTACTATAAAATGCACTTGTTCTGCAACTTAAGTTTATGCGATACAGTTTAAAGCCATTTCAGGTACACTGGAAAACAAAATGTGAAGGGAGGATATTGTCAGTGATGTAAGATTTAAGATTATGGAGTTTGCAGATTCATTTAGCCAGGTTCGAGTATTTCTATGCTGAAAAATCCTAGTTAGTTATTGGGATTTATGAGCATGATGATGAAAGCAGGGAATAAACATCTAATTGGCTAATAAATGAAAAGGGGAAACTTTCTGAATGGAATGACAGACTCTGCCTTCATTCGGAAAAAATAGTGTCAGCCTTCACTTCTTGCTTCTGTTCATTGGTGAATACTTAATTGTTTCTTGAGAGCTTTCTAAGGCATCAGTATTGATTTACTGCTTTAATGCCTGAGCAAATGGGCAATATTCCGAATCTATATTTTGGTATAAATAATTTCCTAAACTCTTTATATACTAATCTCAGGATTTAGTAGCTAAATACAGTATATAGAATATACTAGGTGTATACTCACTTTTAGAACAACAAAAAGCATGGCTAAGCTTAAAACGCACCAATCATACGCAATCCCAATAGAATAATGATAATAAAGGCTTTCAGTGTACACTGAGGGTTTTTTTTTTTGCTATAAAAAACAAATTAAATGAATAATCTATTTTAACCCTTTCAGTTATTTTGGTAAAGTATAGGATATGAATTATATTATTTCTGACATTTATTATTATTTCTGACATCATTTTGGTTTAATTTTATTCGAAGCAGACCATTCTGACCTCACCCTTGTACTTTCTCTCTCTTTTTGCTATTTTAGATTTTTGCATGGATTTTCACAGCCTACATTTGTTTTCTTTTTTTTTTAGTTTCATTGACATAAGGCAAACTTGTCCTTTCAATACTGAGGAAAACAGTATTTCACATTTAATTGAATACTCTGAAAAACAGTGTTTCTTTTCTTTTCTTTTTTGGGTCATTGGTTCAGACAGACCACTGCTTTGTTCGTTTAGTGTATCTTGTTTTTATTTTTGGTTTTCCATTACATAGAAAGGAGAAGTCAACACTGCTTAAGGTCAGGAAGATAGTTTATTATTATAGGAGGCAGATGCTTGAAACAGGCCAGAACTGTTATGTCTTCAGTTAACAAAAAATAAATAAATATAAAAAATATCTACAGACACTAGTCAAGAATGAATTCAAGAGCTTGGGAGGGTGGAAAAGCATTGTACATGCTTTGTAAACGTAAAAGAATATTTGTTCTACTGTATCTGTGCTAAAAGTAGCACAATACACAAGTATACAATGACAATTTATCTCTTTCTCTCTCTCTCTCTCTCTCTCTCTCTCTCTCTCTCTCTCTCTCTCTATATATATATATATATATATATATATATATATATATATATATATATATATATAAATCTGATTTCTTCCTCTTCTTCTTCGTCAAAGAGAGCTCGTGTAACACCTGTTACTATTATATATTTTTTCTTTCGTGCAAATAAGGAAATGGACACATTAAATTAATGAACATAGATAAATTCTCACCTGACTCAAATGTGTTAAGGTGAGTAACGGTTAATAGATCATCAGGAGAGAATTAAGGTGATGTGGAGGGGTGGATATGGTGGAGCTGGAGCTGAGTGACAGGGTCAAAGATTATATTTTCTTATTTGTAATCTTTAATTAGTTCACAGTTCAAAATATTAATATAACCACTTATAACATTCAGGTTTTGCTATTTTTAATGTACAGGTTTTGATATTTTGATATCTTGTAGAACTTACAGTATGATTATTTTTAGTCACTAATCAAGTCTTCTTTGCAGGTTTAATTTGCTGCAAGTAGAGCATGGAAATGAGAGAAGAAGCCGAGATTAAGACTAAGACTCGTATTTTATTTAAAACTGGAAACAAACAGACTTTTAGAATTTATTAAAAAAAAAAGAAAAAAAAAGGAAATGTACAACATTTGAGTCAAGATGTTGCACATTTTTTAGGTCATCATTCAAATGTAATATTTGAAATAATTTATTGACCAGGTTAACTCCTTAGTACAAAAGGACAGATTTTCTTTGAGCGAACCCCTTCTAATGACACGCTAATGGATTTGATTTAAAATGGATCCTCAGGTTATCGTTATTATCATTCTGTAATAAAAACTGTGTTACATTTTGAAGAAAAAATGACAAATAGGAGCATTTTCATTTGTGCTTTCAGACCCAAGTCTCATTGGCTCTCACTGCACATCTTTCAGTATAGATTTCGGCTTTGCATTGAGGACGGGCCAAGAGGGACTATAAACGATCTAAAATAAGAGTTAAAAATAGGAGTTTAAATGAAGACATAGTCCTTCTAAACACCTGGTGTGCTAAACAGGTTGGCACTGCAGGGAAAATCTGCGCCAAGTGTAACCTTTCACCTGTGCACTTCAATACTCGTCTACTTTATTACTGACACACTACTGAGAAGGATGGCTTGCAGAAGAATGGTGCTAGGAGAGCATCCAGCCTGGCACCAGACTTCCAGTATGACTTGCATGTGTAGTAGTGTACAATATAGATTATTGTGTGTTTATGCTTTGAAACAGTGTGTGTGTGTGTGTGTGTGTGTGTGTGTGTGTGTGTGTGTGTGTGTGTGTGTGTGTGTGTGTGTGTGTGTATGTGTGTGTGTGGCTCTGTGTGTTGCGTGCGTGCGTGCGTGGGTGTGTGTGTGTGTGTGTGTGTGTGTGTGTGTGTGTGTATGTGTGTGTGTGGCTCTGTGTGTGTGTGTGTGTGTGTGTGTGTGTGTGTGTGTGTGTGTGTGTGACCACTGTGTGCTAGACCTTTCCCCCTTTGAGCTGTGGGATTTTTATTGGACCATTAAAGTCTCACACTACATGGAAAACTCAGGGAACTATAACAAAGAACAGAACTCCAGGTACGCACACACTCACACAGGTGTAGACTAAAAAGTGGTGGGAAACACACGTGAGCCCTAATTTATACCAGCAACAAGTTACGCGGGTGAAGTTAAAACGAGAGGCAGATATAAGATTTACAAACACAACTGAGCTTCATAATTCCTGAGGAACTATTGACTGTTACTTTAAATTTGAACCAGTGCATCAGCGACTTCCGAAGGGATCTAAGTCCTTGTAGACCTCTTTAAATGTTTGCTCAACCTTTTTTTGCCATTGGTCTTTTTTATTCAGCATCTTGCAGCGTTTACAATGGGGTATTGTTTTTGGTTTAGTCACGTCTACTCTGTAGTCCTTGATGAAAAGCCGAAAATTCTGGGAATTTTAGAATAAACACGGCAGTGGTACAGCAGAAAAACTGAAGGCAGTCTTTTTCAAAAGCATTAATGATGTTGCCAGACCTGTTAAAAAGATGAAGCGTTTAATTCTCTAAAACTATTTTTTCTCTTTGCATGGAAAAAAGAATTTTGCATGACTCTTAATCTCTCCTGTGTCTCTCTGTGTGTGTGTGTGTGTGTGTGTGTGTGTGTGTGTGTGTGTGTGTGTGTGTGTGTGTGTGTGTGTGTGTGTGTGGTTGTGGAGGGTGGGGTTCAGACATGAACAGTGAGAGAACGGTGAGAATCAGTGAAAGCGGGAGGTGGGGTGGATGGAGCTGTTATATCCGTCACCCCACTTCTCCTCCTCCAACCCAACCCCAACCCCCCCACCCCCTCTCTCTTGTGTGTGTGTGTGTGTGTGTGTGTGTGTGTGTGTGTGTGTGTGTGTGTGTGTGTGTGTGTGTGTGTGTTGACATTCCTGTGCTCTGGTGCTCAGTGTAAGATGAAGCACCTGTGTCTGTGAAACAGGTCAGCAGTCAGTTTAGTCCTCCAGCCCAGCCCAGCCCAGCTGCACCAGCCTTATTTATAGCAAGGTGTGTGTGTTGTATAAAAATCATATAAAGTGCAGAGAGCGAGAGAACTGGTTAACTTGTAGTTATCACAGAGGAAACAGAGTAAAATTTAAAAAAATTGAGTGGGAGAGAAAAAAGAGGGGAGGGAGGAGGAACGATAGAGAGCAAACACCAGTTGCTCTGCTCATTGGTGCAGCCCAGTTTTCCTTCCCTTTGGTGTCTGGTGCACTCCCCATTTCTTCTCACTCTTGCACCCCCTCAACAATTCATCTGCTCCCCATCATTCAGTCATGTCTGAGCTCAGTGAGTAGGCAGAGGTCAAGGGTAAGACTTCAGCTAGCTAGATGTGTTTTCATCTTTTCCCAGCATCCCTGTACTGGGCTGAATTTCCACAGCTATAAGACTGATCAATATTTAATTGGCTCTAAAACAAATTAAATTTTTTTCTGTCCATCTGTTTTTACATGAGCTTTGTACATAAGGAAAAAAAACATAAACAGAAAAAAAAAACCCTAATATGGTTTACTGTTTGGCAGTGATATAAAAGTTTATATGGCATGGCATGCCAGGAAGAAAAAAAATCGAATGAATACTCAGAGAGTGTGTTCATCTCTGAGTGTGACTGACTGGTTGACTTTGCATAATGGTAATCTGTATATGGAGTGTGGAAACTGACAGAAATATTTAAATATGAATGTCGTATATTTCAGTACATTGTGGTGTCAAAAACTAAATATACAAACAGTAATAAAGGTTTCCAAAAATCTTATGTTCTACTGAAATTCACATTTGTATTTAGGTTCAGATTTTAGGTTCAGAATTTTCCATTTTTTAAAAATATATATTTGAAAACAAATCTTACCTTCTGCAAATTCAGAAAAAAAGACAAAACATTAGTAAAGTATATATTAAAAAAAATACCTAAAGGAAAAAAAAAACATTTGTTGTGTATATTATTTGAAAATGTATCCTTAAATATACTTTTGACAGCTTACATGCTCCAGACCTGTTGCTCCTCTTGAGACTTTATAAAGAATTCTTTCGGAAAGCATTTCAGTCGTTTTAGTCAGATCAAGAAGTAATTTGTTTTGCCGTTATGCTTTTCTCCACATTTAAGTAGACAGGAGTCAGGCTCTGGATGACGGTACAGCAGCACAGGAGCATTGCCAAGATGGCCACTGAGTGGATTGTCCTATAATACAAGTACTTTTTATGTGAACTTCTTTAACTCTAGTAAGAAGAACAGCCGGTGCATAGGGACAACAGTGATCTGAGTAGTTGTGATGTTTATAAGGGCATACACACGTGTATCTGAGAGCGTTTATGAGATGAGTCACATGCTGCAGTTATTTACAATGCAAAGAGAGCGAGCTAATGAAGTGCGGAATATGCAGCTCTTTCTTCTCTGGACCCATCTGCATAATGTTGTGTCTTATGGAAAAGTCACACAGAGCATCTCACCTTTTCATCTACAGAACTGTTCACTTCAGAAGCAGGTGTAGCTGAGACTGCACTACACTTTTACTCTCTCCATCAATTGTGTATTGAACAAGAATTTGGAGCGTGTGAGAGCGTGAGTGTGTATGTCTCTGTGTGTGTGTGGAAGTTCCAGTACTGATTAGAGTGAAGAGTTGAAAGGCCGATCTCAGACTGATGGGGATTGATTTGAGTTTTGTTTTTAGTACTACACAGAGAAAGTGATCGATGAGTGTAATGACAGTGTGTGTGTGTGTGGTGTGTTTGAACGTGAGTCAACACATATGCATCTCTGTACATAGTGTGTGTTTTCATTCCCATATGTTGTTGATTAAATGTCAGGGTACTGTACGTTGTGCTTCTCTGTGCTCATTTTGTATCTCTAACTTATATTTTTATCTCCGTTTCTCTGTCTTCTTTTCTGTCGCATCTGTAAAGAAATACCAGTCTGTCTTTCTCTTGGATCCCCCCAACACACGCACACATGCACACACACGCACGCACACACACACACACACATGCACACACGCACGCACGCACGCACACACACACACGCACGCACGCACGCACGCACGCACGCACACACACACACACACACACACACACACACACACACACACACACACACACACACACACACACACAAACTCACTTATATTTTTACCACTAAAGAAATCTGCTGAACATCTGTACACATCTGGTCTCAGACCAGCAAAAAAGGGTTGGAGATTGGGGGAAGGGATTTTTCAGAATTTAAGTGAGAAGGGGAAACTCTCTCTCTCTCTCTCTCTCTCTCTCTCTCTCTCACACACACACACACACACACACACACACACACACACACACACACACACACACACACACACACACACACACACACACATGATCCATTTCTCCATCCTCTTCATTTAAGCTCAAATTACAGTGACAGTTAAACTATTATTTACTGTATCTATTGTATTCATTTTCCAGTTAAACGGAAATGCACTGTCACCTTAAGCAAGTACAAACTCACAGTTGTCAGAGGAGAAACTAGAGACAGGCATCCCACACCACAAGTCAGTCATTTCAGTTGTCACTTATCAGGATATGACTTAAAAGAGTGAATGATCATCGGTGAATGATGATCATCTTTGAGTCTCGCACTCGCCTGTAAGCCTGAATCCAGAGATAGATTTCCTAATCTCATTTAATCTCACCACAACAAGCTTTCTAATGAGATTCATACAGCAGATTCATACAGTGACTCTTAGCTTATAACATATGTTGAAATGTAGAGATAATACCATTGTTAAATGCCTGTTAAATGTATCCATGTCAATATCATTATAAACTTTTGATCTTAAATGTTCTATTAAATAGGTCTCTTTATTATTATTTATTTCATGCAGTGATTATATTTGTGTGTGTGTGTGTGTGTGTGTGTGTGTGTGTGTGTGTGTGTGTGTGTGTGTGTGTGTGTGTGTGCACACAGACATAAGCCTTCCATTGTGCAGTTCATAGACATTCCTGTGTCATAACTAACTCCCTTGACAAAGCCTCTGCATGACCAAGGCCAGTATGTGTAAGAGGGTTTCTGTCTCATAGCTGTTTCTGTCTCATAGCTGCTGGGGCCCACACAGATATGTGATACGATACTGCACCTGGGCAAGCAAATTTGGACTGTTGCTTGGCCAGTGAACATCCATGTAAATTTGGGATTTGTTTTGACTAATTACATTACATTTTCCACTAATGCACATGTTAGCATTAGCACCCTGATGCAGGGTTGTGTGTCACAATGAATAGTAGTCTGAAATATCAAAACACATTGTAACTCTTGGTATGTTTCTGATTTTTTTTTTTTTTAATTAACTTACAGAAAAAAGAGATGCTGGGGAAGAAACAACTATTTAAAGGTGATATAACGTGACAGCAGGAACTTATTTCACTGACATTCCACAACTGCAAATGTGAGCAGAGATTTTTAACATTACAGTAGGAAAAAAAACGACAAAATGTTTTCTTAAAGCAAATTTCAAATTCCATTGCATTGTAATTTCAATATAAATATATCCGAAACATTTTCTGCATTAGGCCTAAATTCCTGTTCTTACTAGCTACAGAATGATATGTTATATAGCCTTTATAGTCAGAAAAGTTATGTAGAAAATATAAAATCCGCAAGCAACACTGCAATCGTACTTGGTTGTGAGTGTAATGACAATGATATCATTTAAAAATGCTGAAAGATGATGTTACCGTACCCGATATGTATCACGATAACTGGCAGCAAAATATTAGCATTTTTTTATTGTGTAAAATATGGATTTAATAATATTTAGTGTCTGTATAAATAAATGAGAACAGTAGGAAAAAAACAGTTTTTTAAAAAACCTTTAATTTTTTTGTAAAATAATATATCTTAGAAATTAGTATTGTGACAATTTAGCACAATATCAATATTGCATCATTGTAAATTCAAGTCTTAATTCTGATAGACAGAGCAAGATGTGTAGCATATGTGAAGATGCTATTAACCAACTAAAAAAACTAACCAGAGTTGTGCGGAATGTTGAAACAGGAACGTAAAAAATTGTATTTGTTCTGAATGAACCCAAATGAAAAAGAAATCATTTCTAATACCTGACTGCAACTAATAATTATAAACATTGGCATTTTGCTGTGGAATTTAAAGAATAAACAGAAAGGGGTGGCTACAGCACTCTGCTTCATGTTTGATTTTTTACCTTATTCAATAGCTAATTACTGGCCTTCACAGAGCTCACACCATTGAGCATAAACATAGATCTCTCTTATGTACAAAAATATAAATTTTTTTTTTTATTTTGGTAAACAAATACATGGGGTCTTAGCATAACCTAGATCACTCCCAGGTGTGCAGAATGTCTTCTCTCTCTCTCTCTCTCTCTCTCTCTCTCTCTCTCTCTCTCTCTCTCTCTCTCTCTCTCCCGTTCTGTCCTTCAGCCATTCTCTGAGGAAATATCACATGGATTTTTGATGTACAGACATTATTCACTTTGTAATCCCCCTTTCCCTCTCCCGCTTGTAGATCATAGATGCACTGTCTGTACTTACACTTTGCCTTTTTTGAGAAAATGTCAGATTTAATTCACTTTGTTCAATATGCAAGATCTTGGCTCTAAACTAGCCAAGTTTAGTCCTGGCTGCTCCTCCTCCTATTTCACAGAGCATGCATAGGGCAGAGATAATTCTGCCCTGTTGTGCATCTATTAGCACTTGTTGCTGTTCATGAAATGTTTGCAAATTAAGCAAAAATCAGCTTATATCTATCAAATAGTGACTTTTACACATTTGTTCATTTAGTTCAGGAAACTATTTATTATGAGCTAGTTATTAATAATTTGGTTTTCAACAGAGTTTAAAATGCTGTAAATGAGGACTGCATGCTGATTTTTATTTTAGTTTACAGTTACTGTGTGTTTCTCTGTGTGTGTGTGTGTTTGTGTGTGTGTGTGTGTGTGTGTGTGTGTGTGTGTGTGTGTGTGTGTGTGTGTGTGTGTGTGTGTGTGTGTGTGTGTGTGTGTCAGGGCTGTTTCACTGTCCTTCAGAGCTCCAGAGACACAAACAGGAGCAAAGGTTTATGGGCTGTCTAGTAGAGTGACATACATGCTGGGTTCATTTAGGCAAGGGATAACAGATAGCTGTCTGCCAGGAATGTGTGTGTGTGTGTGTGTGTGTGTGTGTGTGTGTGTGTGTGTGTGTGTGTGTGTGTGTGAGAGACATATAGAGAGAGAGAGAGAAAGAGAGAGAGCAGACAGGTGCTCTATAATTACCACAAAGGTGGCACTTTATGAACTCTTTGCTGCAGCAATATGGAATAATATGGCAAGGGTAATTAAGTTGTGTGTGAAAGAGACACATTCGGATTTTGTTTTCTAAAATATATACGATTTATTATGTGGAATGTGGAAGCGCAATGTATGAGTGCACACTGAATTCATCAAAGCAGACTGCATCTCTTCTATCTTTCTTTCTTTCTTTCTTTCTTTCTTTCTTTCTTTCTTTCTTTCTTTCTTTCTTTCTTTCTTTCTTCGGTAAAGAGAGTGTGGTTCCTCTAAAGAATGAAAGTAATATAAATAGCTTGCGTCTGTTTCTTTGTGACGGCAGAGTTAAATGCATTAATACATCTCTGTTTCATGTTGACCTGCTTTAATTTCATCTGCACGAGAGACATGGGCTCGTCTGTCACTGTAACTTTATTAGCTCCTGACAGAGGCTGCACACACAGTCACACACCCACACACACACACACACACACACACACACACACACACACACACACACACACACACACACACACACACACACACACATATGCACAATTGGCTTTAACAGGTTTTCCAAGACTTTTCATTCAGTAGTCGAAAAGAAGTACTGCAAATATTAATGCTGCACCTGCATATTGATCATAGGGAGTTCTTTCTTTGCTTTCTATCCGTCTCTTAAGTTTTATTGGTCCTTTATAGTTTGGCCTGCTATGACTTTTACAGTTTTCTAAACACAAAAACAGCTTAGTTTAGACCCTTGTCGTAGTGATAATTTTTCTCAGGTGTGTGTGTGTGTGTGATTTGGCAAGTTCTTTGTTATATCATTATCGATAGAGATTTAGTGATTGGAGAAACAATAATGAAGAAACAGTAATAGTGTAGTAATAATTTTATTATTATTATTTTTTAAGCAGATATTTAAAAAGACATCAGTAATATTTGTGAATAAAAGTCTCATAACATGAGCAAGAATTCAGTAAAGGCTTATTCTAAGTCTGGGGAAAATATCTAGAGCAGCTGTGTGGTATTTTCATTACAAGGAAATAGCATTTTGTCTGGTGTCTAGGCTGTGTCTTAACTACTGAATAAAGACAGAATATTCAGTGTTATTGAATTAAAAATTCCTTAGCTGTAACTCTTGTTGGCCAAATATAGAAGACTGCGGGACAATACTATGACTTTCATTATATGTCTGTGTCCTCCTGAACTTATATTGAACGTCATGTTACATTATTAAACTAACATTCAGGACAGCTATTGCTAAGCATTTTAGTTTATATTTCTGTTCCTTTACATTACTTCCATTAGTCACACAAACACACATGCTGCCACCGACAGGACAAACTCTCAGTTGCACTGGAAAATGAAAAAAAAAAAAAAAGCATTACATGTTAAATACAATTATTTCTCCTGAATATCCATTCATTGCCTCTTATACACATCCAAATTATAAAAATAGGCAGAAGGCACATCCTTAATACTGATGCTTGCAACTACTTTGATTCATTTGGAGTTTTTTTGTACTTTCAGCATCTGTTGTCTACATAAACTGCAAGAACTAGCTTTGAGTGTTTCAGTGAAATCATGCTGTATTGACATGTACAGTGTAGAGACTTCCTTTAGTGTGTTGTTGAGCCAAATGCTGCGAGCATATGAAACAAATATTTGACTGAATTTGGCTTTTTAGATTTCTATTACAACATCAAAATGCAAAACCATCTAGCTACATTTATTCAGAGAACAGATTTTTTTCCCTATGTTTGTAGTTGAGGTCAGTATATCTGAGAGCCAAACTGACTTGTGAATGCATATTATCTCACAATCCCGGTGATGGAAAAATAAATCCATATTACTATGCGTAATGTAACACTCCTACCCTGCAGAATTATAGTACGCATGATAGAGAGAAAGAGGCTGAGTTTTACCCAAAGTCTGACTTTTAGCTGTGCAGATAAAGCATGTGTTTATATATAAAGCAAAATAAACATAAACATAGCCAACACTTTGTTTTTAAATGAGCTGTCACTGTAAAGTACATCCTGTTTATGTTTTATGCCATTTATTTCCTGCCAGAAATATAGCAAATATATTAAAAATATATCCATACAGGATGTAAAGGTTTGATACAGACAGGAAGGTGCCAAAATAATGTTGTAGTGTGACTGATTCATGTTTTTATGGTGATTAAAGATGGAGTACTCTATACACTAATTCTCAACAGATAACCGATAATAACACACCTACACACACCCACACACTTTTTAAAAGTATACTTGAGGAGAAATAACCAACATTTGCTATTGCATAACTGTATACATTCAACCCTAATTAAGATTGGAGAGATGATTTGTTCCCTCTTTTTCCTCTTGCAGCTGTGGAAGACAGACTGAGCTCAGCGTCCTGGGGAAATGGTAGCCGCATTACAAAGGTCTGTCTGTCTGTCTGTCTGTCTGTCTGTCTGTCTGTCTGTCTGTCTGTCTATCTATCTATCTATCTATCTATCTATCTATCTATCTATCTATCTATCTATCTATCTATCTATCTATCTATCTATCTATCTATCTACCTACCTACCTACCTACCTACCTACCTACCTACCTACCTACCTACCTACCTATCTATCTATCTATCTATCTATCTATCTATCTATCTATCTATCTATCTATCTATCCATCTATCTATCTATCTATCTATCCATCTATCTATTGGAACTCCTGGACACCAGTATATCCATGGAGTTATCCAGTCATGTGGCAGCAGCACAGTGGAGTCATGAAATGTTACAGGAAATCATGCAGATATACATCAAGAGCTTAGTTACTGTTCTCATCAGACACCAGAATAAAGAAAAAGCATGATCTCTGTGACTTTAACTGTGGCATGTTTGTTGGTACCAGATGGGCTGATTTGACTGTTCAGAGAGTGCTGATCTCTTGGGATTTTCATACAACTGTCTGAAGAGTTTACACAGAATGGGTTGAAAAACAAAAAACACTTCATCGAGTGGAAACACCTTACCGATGAGAGATCCGAGACAAATGGCCAGAGTTTTGAGCTTTCAGGAAGGATACAGTAACTGACCTTGAGGTGGACAGACTATAAGAGCAGAAGACCGACCAAACAGGGCAGATTTGTCTTTACCATTATTTTAGTTATATTATTATAGGTTTTATAACAGTAAATAGACTTTGAAAGGGATGACTCTGAATGGGATATACTACAAGCACAATTGGGTGTGATGATCAGATGTACAGTACACAAACTTTTGGCCATATACCATATCTATCTATTTATGTTGCAATGTTATGGGTTATTTTATCGTTCAATACAAGACTGTAATCTAATTGTCATAATATACCACTTTAAATTTAATCAGTCTCACACTTCAGGCTCTGAAACAAGGATTTAATTAGAGGAATGACAGAATGTAGTGTGTTTTATATAACTTAATTGGATGACAGTTGTGTCTGTCTTGATGTTATCCCCATCTTTCTTTCTATGGTCGTAGTTTTCTGTTTCATTGGATACATGTATTTTATTCCACTTTCATACTCTACCTTGTGCTGTAGGACAGAGAGGTCTTTATTTACTGTGCATAATTAGTACCAACTGCTTAGTAATGATTATTTTTATTTTCCAAACCGAATTGGTTTGTCTCTCTGTTGACGGCTTGTCTGCTGAGTTCAGAGGTCATACTGAAAAGGTCATGTGAGGTAAAATCATGTCTGCCATCAGCAGAAATTCGAGATGTGAGGTGAAGGACATGCCTACCCAAGCACTTTCTGCTAATGCAAATGGAGAATTCTGACACTGATGCGCACTAAAGGATGAACTCATTAGCCTCTGCCTTATTTAGCACTTTTCTGAGTTCCACTTCTTCAGTTTTTGCTTTTTGTTGTACTGTTGGATGAAGTTTTTTTTTTTTTTGCTTATGAATTGACAGATTCCTGTTGCTGAAATGCACATGATGTTGCTCAGGACATCCATGTACTAGCGGATGGTTTATACATCAAAAATGAACAGCATGCCATTCTTCTAAGCTCATAGAAAAGTAGCACGAAAGACCTTTATTCATAGCTGAGTCAAAGCTATCAGCCACAGCCTACAAGTGTTATACTAACTGTGTGGCTTTCTATTGCTTTCTATTTCTGTTTTATTTTCTATTTTCAACTGTCTGTTGTCACAATAGCAAATGATTTACACTACATTATATTAGTCACATTTGTGACTAATATAATTTTATATAGAAGGTTTTTCTGTTGTATAGCATGTAGTGTGCTGCCTTAGATTTGGACAGGTTTCTTGAAAGATCAATAATGATCATTTTTAATGTGAAACGTTCAATGCAGTGTTTAAACTAACACTATATTTTGAATCAAATTCTGCATCCTAATTTTACTTGTATGAATAAGGCACCAAGAGGATAAAGAAGTGCACGGAGATGGATGATTTCTGTTATTTAGGTTGAATTGTAAACTGCAAGTGACTGTCTTTGCGTTCTTGAAGGTTTTTGTACAGATTTCTGGCCCCAGTAATTTAACATCAATCATTAATTCATCATTATTTTGTAGTTTTTATCTGAAAATATTCATCACAGATGGGAAAAAAAAGTCTTGCTTGCTTTTTTAAATAGATAGTGCTGTGAGATTATAATTGGGAGATGTACAGTACAGCAGAGTGTTAATGTTAACATTAGCACCAACCTTCATCACTCTCCCTTAAGACCATCCAATAGTTCGTTTGAATAAATTCTCTCACTTAATGCCAGAGAATGTCATTATTCAAATTATGATTGTGTCATGTGTTTATTAAGAGAAAATGCATCCAATCCTATCATTCTTCTTTGAGGTGTCGTGTGAACAATTTCCATATTTAACATGTAACACATGAACCGGAGTGATTGTATTAAACTGTTAGTCAGAACAGTGTTAGGGTTTGAATAAAATATGTAGATTATTTATAGATTTTGCTAAAAATTCGAAAATGGACTTGTTTTCTTAATAAAAAACGTTTGAATCTTTGTTTTATTAAATGCACCTCTTATTAAAGGCCTGAATTATAATATCATATGTATACGTGTGTGTTTGTGTGTGCGTATGAATGAATATATATATATATATATGCTGACCTTCGACTTTTATTACCGCAGGTTTATGTTGATGGCTCTCAATACTCTCACGTGGCTGGCCGGGACGTGGGATCACATGACGGCATCTCACCTCCTTACGTGAACTCTAGACTGGCAGGTAAGTGCTGAGGGTCCCTGTGTAACATCTGGGAACAAACTGTATGTTAGTATTAGATGATGGTCATGAAGAGGCAGTAGCAACGATGTGCATATTGTTTTATTTTATTTTATATACAGTGTGATTAAGGCTGTCGATTTCTGAAACAGCTCAATTGGATTTTTGTCACCTTGTCGAATTGTTCTAAATCTGTGGCAGTAGCTATACTTAGTCTGAATGGTTTTGTTTGATGTTACTTAAAAATTTAGGAAAAATGGAATCGTTTATCTGTATGCTAACAAGAAAGGGACGCTTACTGAAGTAAAAATGAATCAACAACACATTTAGCTTTTTCAGTCTGCTTTTTATGTTGTTTGGCTTGGGATACAGCTGTCTTTCAGTGTTCTGTGGGTATTACACAATTACTTATACGCAGTACGTCACTTGTCCATGTCATTAAAGCTTTCCCTTCTTTTGGCCTTCACACTTTCTCTGAGTGAATCTATACAGGCGTGATCTTCCACCGCCCATAACACTGCAGTGTGCCTTGGGCTATGCCACACTTAGAAATGGCCAGTGACATAGATAATCAGGCTGTGATACAAGAGCTCAAGACTAATTAAGCTTGACATAAGCCATAAAAATATATCAGTAATATAGAGCCATAGGCCTTCCTTTCTCTATAGTATCAGAGGGAGAGATCTAGATAGATAGAGAGCGAGCGAGAGAGAGAGAGAGAGGAGATAGAGATAGAAGATTACTTCTAGGTCTGTGTGATCTCTCTCTCTCTCATCTATGGCTCTCTCTCGCTAGCTATGCTATATAGGCTGTTGTCTATTCTAATATATCTATACGCTAGATATCATCGCTCTCGCTCTCAGCTCTCTCTCTCTCTCTCTCTCTCTCTCTCTCTCCCCCTCTCCCTCCCTCCCTCCCTCCCTCCCAAATGAAACAACTTCTCATAAAAGAAAGTTAACATTCAAAAGTAAAGCGTCTACAATAGTGCAAGTGGGAGTTTTGTCCCTGTGAGTTGTATTGTGTGGGTGTGAGTTTATACAATTTTTAAATGTCCTTTACGTTTAACAGCCAGACATTCATGATGAGAGAGAGAACCTCAATACTGACTGTCCCACTTTGTTTGTTTGGATATGACATGGATGTGTTTTGTGATTATGTATTTGTCTTAAGGCACACTGTTTGCCACTGTCTACTGCTTTGTTTGTGGAAACCCCCTTCCTCTTTTCTCTGTCTGTTTTCACCTCACGGTCCATTCTTATAACTCATTCACTCTTCAGAGCGGAGAGCTGTTTGTTGCGACGTTTTGTGAGAATCAGTGTTGCAAGGGACAAAACTAACCTTTGTTAGTTTGCGTATGTTTGCGCTCACACACTGCAGTGTTTTTTAGTGTCCATCTAATGTTAAAATGTATTTTTATTCATTCATTTTCCCTCCACATTTCCTGCTGGGGTTAAAGTGGCAACAGGCTGGGAAGTTCAGTCCAGACGTTTCTATCGCCAGCCATAGATTCATGCTCTTCGTGGGGATCCACAGATGTTCCCAAGCCAACTGTGAGAGATAATTCTGGGTCTGCCCCAGGGTCTCTGTCGAAAACAGTGGCACAGGGTTCATCAAACACTTCAGTCCCGTAGCAGCATGGCAACTCTATTGGGACTGATTCCGGAGCTGCACTGTGAAATAAAAACACACAGATAATTTTTCAAGAAGCCAAAGAAGAACCTTACTCTTATTGCACCTCATACCACATGGTTTGCTTCTCATTTGCATAAACTCCTTAACCTTTTTGTATCGCTTCACCTTCTGTTGCTGTAAATCACTTTTAATATAAAGAAATGAATGGGTTTCAGTGGTTTTGATGAGTTGTATGAATGCAAGACAAGTCATCCTGATGAATGATCATGAACTGCAAGCACATACAGTATTCCTAAGTTAGCCTAAATGTACCCTATAAAGCTGAAAGAAGTACCGTACATACAGCTGTTTATCTAGTAAGGTCTTGTTAAGATTTGCTATACAAATGCTGTACATATGCAGCAAACTGTACTTAACTGCACTTGTATTTCAGTGCATTACAGTGTCCTAAACATCCTACAGCATGCATGTTAGAATTATCTCAGAGAGAGAGAGAGAGAGAGAGAGAGAGAGAGAGAGAGAGATCACAGCAGTCCAGGCACATACATACAAACAGAAAAATTACGTAATGTTCTCTAGCACTGAGGACTTTTACAGATTACAGTGACATGTTTTAGATAATCAGCACAGGGATTTGGGTTGCCCTCCAAGCCCACACACATTCCTCCTGAGCTCCAGTTCTTTCTGTCTCTCTCCTACCTCTAATACACTTTTTATACTTCTCTCTTTGATTCTCTCTCTCTCTCTCTCTCTCTCTCTCTCTCTCTCTCTCTCTCTCTCTCTCTCTCTCTCTCTCTCTCTCTCTCTCTATGTCCTCACTTTCAACTTCCCTTCAGGCTTTACCCAGTTGGATCTGTCTGCTTGCTCACATGCCACCCCGCCCGCTCTTCTCCCCTGCAGTCCAGTCTTCACTCTAGTCATTTAGTGCAGCATTAACTCATTAATTTCACTCTCAATCACCTCAGTGCTGTTGAGACTTTTTTTTTTTTAACCTTTTTTTCTTTTTTACTGCTTAGGTACACACAGGGATGTGTGTGTGTGCGTGTGTTTTATTCAAAACAATGTATAAAAGCCAGAAGGTTTGAGACTGTAAGAGTTGCAGGATTAGTATAATGCCTTTGTGCACATGTATTTGTACAAGCTTGTATGTTCATGTTTGTTTAATTGTGTGGCATCAACTAATGTGGGCACAGACATCTTGACATGCTAATCACACATCTGTCATTATTGTCATCGTCAAAGTAGAGAAGAAAATTTGACATAGATGACATAAGATTGCTTGTGTGTACGTGTGTTTGTGTGCATGTGCTTTCAACACTTTATGTATTTTACACTTTATGTATGTGTGACTGTGCAAATTTTACTTATGTTGTGTGTGTGTGTGTGTGCGCATGTGTGTGTGAGGAAGAGACCAAGCAGGTGCAGGTGAGCGAACACAGTGCTTCTTTACTGTCACTGTCCTGGCCACAAAGCACATGCAAGTTTTGGACTTGTAAGCAAGTTTGCTAGGAACTGTCCTTTTTTGTGTTTGTGATTTTTGTTTTTCTCTTCAGCACTTTTCACACAGCACCAGTTCAGTAGTGTTAATTCAGCAGAGGTTTTCTCCCTGGATGCGCGATTTTTCTGCAAATCTTTGAAGTTTTCGGAGAGTTTTGCTGAGCTTTTGTGATTTGCTGATAATTTATTAGCTCATTTTTAAATGATGCACTGTACAAAGTGAGAATATTATTTATGTCTGTTTGATGAGGATTTTATTTTGTTTGTTTATTTTTTGTTTTGTTTTGCAAGTTCTTGAAGTTGGCAGCAGAGCATCCAGATTCTGTGCAGCTTAGTTAGCCAGACTGTGGGATGCGGTAACTTATTGGTTAATTCATTTGGACCACTGCTCACAAGGTTGTGAGTTTAAATCCCAGGTCCACCTGGTGTCCACTGCTGAGAACTTTGAGCAAGGCTCTTAATCCTTGATTACTCAGTTGCATGAAAATGAGACAAAATGTAAGTTGCTCTGGATAAGCGTGTCTCCCAAAATGTTGTAAATGGATTGTGTTTGCAATAGTAACTACTGAGAAAGTCTTACCGGAAGAGACTTGTATCAGGAAATGTTAAACAAAATAATTATAATAAATAAATAAACAGAAATGTTTCATCATACTATAAAGGTGATCAGACAGAAGACAAGGAGACTGGTGAACCAGACCATGGTCATCTGTTGCACTCGAGTTATTGGAATGTTATTCATTTGGCAAGTTATCTAGAAGTATTTTATTCTATATTCAGCTATTCCATTATTCAAATTAGTTTATTTTAATTGCCTATTTTCATGCAAATGTTATAGAAATTTTGAATATTGATAATGATGCTGTATTTTATATATATGAGCATTTAACAGGTATTAACCCAAAGAGCAGTTAACCCAAAGTTGAACCAATACTAGCTTTTTATTTTAATTGAGTCTTGCATAGCCTGCATATAGGTTTCAATAGGAGAAAATGGACTACACAGAAAGAATCTCCACACAGACATAATCTGGGATCATGAGCGAACCAGGGTTTGGAGCTATGAAGAAACAACTCTATTTGCTGTAAGACTGTGATATTTAGAAATTACTTTAGGTATTTAAATAAATACAACTGAACTCGATGACAAAAAATGGAAAAGCATATTTTTGTGGGTGTATTAAAGTATCAGTTTCAGTCCAAGAGGTCCAAACACCAGTGTGCACAGTTTTGGTATTAATAGCTCACGTACATGTTTAACTCAGCTCAGAATACACTTCAGAACATACAAATACTTTCCTGCGTGCATTCATACTATTGATTAGAAATATTAACTATATCTGTCTACTGGTTTTCCCAGGCTTAAAATTTCCTGTGCATGTAGGCCCCCCAACACACACACACCCACACACACATACACACACACACACACACACACACACACACACACACACACACACACACGCACACATTCATACACACACACACACACACACACTGGCCCAGATGGCATTTGATGGGCAGAGTCGAGGGTCCTGAAGGCATGTGACCCCTCCTCACTCCAATCTTCACCTTCGCCATTCTAATTAACACACTCCTTCATTTCTGGAAATTACCCCCACCCCCCTGCCCGGCACTGGGTCTTATGCTTCCAAGTCCTCTGAGGTTTTATCCCCCCCATGGGCTAGTTGCCCCACTGTGGGAGAGAGGTGAGGGTGCAATAAACAAGCAGAGTGGAGGGATGAGGTATGAAGAAATAGAGGGGGAAGGGGGATGAAGGTGAGCATTTCTTGGCATGAATCCCATTGCTGAGAATCTCAGCTGGGGAACGTCAGGTGTAAATTGACCATTACTTCCATAGACATGAGTTCTCAATTAAAAATAAATAAAGTTTCACAGTTTGTTATTTAAATAACTAATAACTGCAGTTATTTTTGTAGTTATTCATGGTGTTTCTTCCTTTTTTAATTATGTAGTATGTGGGGGTGTGTGGGGTTCCAATTATAGTTTAAAATACATTTCAGTTTTTTTTATGAATGTGTTAATTTGTCTGTATGTTGTGTAAATGTTACACCGGACCAATATTTTCTTTAATTTTCTTTTTTGTTGTTTTTAAATTAGATTTTTTTCTTCTTTTTGGTTTATTTCTTTTATAGTCATACAAGCCACAGTTTCTTGGTTTGTTAGGTTGAATTACATATTTAATTATCATATTTTATCTTTTATTTTGTGTATTATGTAAATATATTATTTATTATGTATATTGCAATGTAAACTATAATATATATTTCATTTTTACAGATTAAATAGTGCTCATACTTCCTGGGCGATGGAAAACACACACATGCGCACGCGCACGCACACACACACACACACACACACACACACACACACACACACACACACACACACACACACACACACACACACACACACACACACACACACACGCATACACATGCAGGAACTGTTGAAGCAGCCTGGCTGTTCATTGGAGATAATAAACGATTGGTCGGACTCCTGAGGGCACTCCCCCAAGCCTTTAGCTAGACTGAACACACAGACAAAACACACACATATACACATGTGATGCTGGTTATCTTGTAATTGCATTATTATTATAGTTCATGTTTATTTTAATTTAGATTTTTTAATTCATTAATTATGTTTTAGGTTTTCTACCAAAATGCTGATTTCACATGTCTCAAAATAATCAAAGGAATATTTAAGTGAGCAGAAGATAAAAGGAGTCTGAGTCACAGGGGATCTTAGCAAAACTATTAGATATATGGAGAGATCATGAGTGCAAGACAGAGAGGGCGATAAATGCGAGTGATACAGAGGATAAAAGCTGAATGAGAGAGCGAGGGCATGGAGGAAGTGTGTGTATATATGTGTGTGTATATATGTGTGTGTGTGTGTGTGTGTGTGTGTGTGTGTGTGTGTGTAAGGAAGCAATGGCTAGAAAAAGTACATGTACTGTAAGGGCGACAGCCGCTGGGAGAAATGTGAAGTGGATCGGCATCGTGTTGAGGAGGAGTAAGACAGAGCAAGTGTGTGTGAGTGAGATGAAGATGTCAGGTCTAGCTCAGGGCTGCAGATGAGTCCTTTCGACAGCATGTAGGGCTGAGCATGTGTGTGTGATAGAGAGGGACAGAGAGAGCTTGTGTGCGTGCGTGTGCATGTGTGTGCAGATGAGTCCTCGTGGGAGAAGGGCCGGGTTGCTCATGTAGGACCTCTCTCTCACTCACTCTCACTCTCACTCTATTGCTCTCTCTCTCTCTCTCTCTCTCTCTCTCTCTCTCTCTCTCCTCTCTCTCTCTCTCTCTCTGTGTGTGTGTGTGTGTGTGTGTGTGTGTGTGTGTGTGTGTGTGTGTGTGTGTGTGTGTGTGTGTGTGACAGACTGTGAAATGGCGCGTTGTTGCGCGGCTGTGCTGCACCTGGGCCCTTCAGCTCTGATTGATTGGTTTGGTCATGTGTAATGGGCCCATCTGCCTACTCCTGTTTTTCTTTTTTACTCATAAACACTGTTCCCAGCGGCTGAAGGCGGATCAACTGGATTTTGTTGTTTTTTCCATTCTTTATTTTATAAAAAAAAAAGAGAAGACGAGGGAAGGAAGTGTTTGATTATTTTTAGAAGGGGTAAAAAACATTGCAAGAAGAATGCATCTCAAATCTCTATTATAGGTTTTAAGGTGTGCACAAGTGTGTGTGTTCTGTCTTTCCTTCTGTTCAGGTGTCCTCGCTCCATCTCCCATTCTTTTTAACGATGACGAAAAAAGCTTTGTGAAGGATTTGGCACAAATCTCTATTATGACTTTTAATGCAGCCAGGAGTTTCCTGTAACGGAGCCAAAACTTAATTAAAGCTGCTGACATCATGCTGGAGTAATTAAGCATGGCATTAATTAAGCCAGAATAATTCTCTTTTTTCATCATTAATTTAAATATTTTTTGAGCATTTAGGAGTTTTGGGGTTGTAGCCCGATCGAGGGATGACAATGGATGCGAACGAGAAGTGAGAAAACGTGAAGGAAAGTCCCCGTGGACCAGAAAGAAAAAGGGGGAAAAGTTTACTTTCACCAGCCTCCGTTTTGTACGAGGCTGATCGGATCCATGCATCCTGATGGCTAATTACGCTTCGGAGAGCATCGACAGCTGCATTCATCATCATAAAACGTAATAATTAATGACATTCCGACAAAGAAAAATATGCAAATGAGCACTCATTAGCATTTTCATATTCAGCTCCGATAATGCTTTTGCTGACAAGGTTGTAATTAATGAAAATTCATGTCGCGGTCGGGAGATTGGATCGGCTTCATTCCGCGCACAATTCCCAAACGCTGGCATTATGGAGAACGGGGAGCGCTGCCAACTTTTTCTGGGAAAAAAAGAGAAAGAAAGGGAAAAAACACCCCTAAAAGCAGCACATGCAAATGAGGAGCTGGCACGATGGAGGGATTTGGGAAGGGAGGAGGGGAAGAGCAAGCGAATGTATGTTTGGGGGGCTGATCTGTTTAACTCTTGCGGGTATAGTCCCAAATAACAGCAGTAATTGCAACTATTTTACTTTTTATTTTTTCCTCTGTTTTGCCTCTTTGAAACTTAGTTAAGTTCACATTTGACCGCACGTGTGTTTTGAGGGAGTAGCTCTCCTTTGGTCCTCTCTCTTTGCCATGTCATCTTTCTCCTGCCCTTACAGTGCATTTGTGTGATAGTTAGTTAGGTAGTTAGCTTGCAGTTTTTCTTAATGAACTGATATAACACAATAATAATGGAGCAGTTAATGAACACACTGCCTGGGTTGCTGCATCCTCTTTTGTTTGTACGTATGTGTGTGAGTGAGATTGTGTGTGTGCGTGTGCATGCGTGTGTGTGTGTGTGTGTGAGAGTGTTAGTGCTGTGAGGAACGTGTGAGCGCATTTGGGAACACACACCTGTGTGTCTAAGGGAACGGAGAATTGCAGCTGATTAGCATCAATCTACAGAGGTGCTGAAACAGAGATGGAGCAGAAAGAGAGAGAGAGAGAGAGAGAGAGAGAGAGAGAGAGAGAGCGTGTGGGTGGGTGTGGGTGTTAGTGTCTGAGAGTTAGACAGGAGGTGTGACCTATCTCTCTTTGAGGGTTAGAAGCTCTCACAAAGAAACTAAGCGATACGGTGTCTTTCCATCTGTTTACAGAGGAAGGTGTGTGTGTGTAAAACATGATGACAGTACATGTAGTTTAATGTAATTGTATGCTGTACATTATTTATCATAAAGCCAACACAAATGTATTTAATAAAATTGTGTTATTAGTAGCAGAATATAGAAGATGTAGAAGCTAGAGTGAGTTATATACAATTATATTAGATTAGATTCACCTTAATCTTACCATATATACCAAACTGAAGCTTCTACATCTACTGAATCTGTATGAATACCCCATCCCACAGTCTGTCACAATGACAGTCCAAATCACTGCAAATTAATATATAAATCTAAATGAACAAAAAGTTACTCAAAAATAATTATTTAAATTACGATATCACAATATAGGAAAGCTACAAACAAATTTATATTATATTATATTATATTATATTATATTATATTATATTATATTATATTATATTATATTATTACAAATACTATGCACATAATTACATGCCACTGCACAAAATGTCCATACAGAATAAACTATTCTATCCAGATATTCTTGAGATATTTTGATATCTCTATTTTTTTTATACCACATAATTGTTTTCTCAAAGATATATTAATTTCAGCCAAGTTCGTATATTATTTAGAAAGTGCGTTCTGTCAACAACAACAGACTACAAAATGAATACATGGAAATGTATACCAGATTGCTCGTAATTAATGAATTATATTTTTATGAATTGGTCCTTTTTATTACCATATGATAGAGACTTCTGTAAATAATATATATATATATATATATATATATATATTATTTACAGAAGTATACATATACAACATATATATATAACAAATACATTTTATATGTATATATATATATATATGCATTTATTACAAATAAATTATATATATATTACATATAAATAAATGATTACATATAAAATTATATATATATATATGTATATATATATGTATATATATGTTTGTAATTTTACAAGATAATGTATGAGGATTATTATGTATATTCACTTACAAATATTTAAGATGTCAGCACTCCAACCAAATAGTGTTAAATATTTTTTTGGGGGGAAAAATACATGTCGAATCAGTGGTTTTGACTAAATAAAAGCACATGCTTGTGTGTCAGCGGTTTCTATTTACCAAAGGTTTCAAATGCCCCTAAATTCACCCTGTTGCTGGTGACAGGAGTTCTTTTTTTTCCCGACTTAAAGATTTAAAAGTGAAGGCGATTTGCATCGGGGTGTGACTAATCCGGTCCACATTCAAATAAAATGTCATGTAGTGCTGCGTCAGGATCTGTTAATACAGGAAAAGAGTCAGGAAATGACTTCACAAGGGCAGGCACGTCCATTCAATTTCTCTCTCTCTCTCTCTCTCTCTCTCTCTCTCTCTCTCTCTCTCTCTCTCTCTCTCTCTCTCTCTCTCTCTCTCTCTCTCTCTCTCTCTCTCTCTCTCTCGCTCTCTCTCTCTCTGTTGTGAATGAGCTGCATGTTATTAGCGCTTCTTTAAGGCAGATCGAGAGTTCGTCTGAGCCGGAGTTCCGATAAAATTTATAGAGCAAAAGTGCAGGGAAATGAAATGGCTATTACAGGAAAGAGGGAGAAATCTGTTTAAGTGGATGTGAATGCGTAAGGTAGTTAGGATAGAAAAAGGAATTGGTAGATAAGCTGCTGAATGAGGGATGAAGAGGGGTTAGTGCTTTTTTTGCTGTGTCACATAGGGTTGTGGGTGTATTGAATGTGGTGTGGGGTGGTCAACACTTGTCAAAAAGCCAAAGTAAAGTGTTCTGGATTGAAGAGGGTGGTGTTGAAGGTACATTTGCCCTTAATATTCTCATGCCACACACAGACACACAAAGATGCATAAACATACTTGATGACCACATCATTATTCTAGCTACATATAGAGTTTCCAAATGTCATTATTAATAAAAATACGTGTTTTATTTTCTAACAGCCAAATCTACCTCAGCCATTCATATTCATTTAGTTCACCCAATTATTCATTTGTTCACTTATTCCTGATTTATGTTTACGGTTTCAGAAACACTGGACACGAGGCAGGAATGCACACATTGGAAAACACACTCATTCACAGTTGGGGGAAATTAAATCCAGCATGTTTCTGGAGAGGATCAGTTGGAGGAACCTAGAGAACTCAGAGAAAATCCACATAGACACAGAGAGAACCAAGGATCCAATTAGGAAATTTTAGTTCTATATTGCATGTCTTGAAAGAGAGAGACTGTGCGTGTGTGTGTGTGTGTGTGTGTGTGTGTGTGTGTGTGTGTGTGTGTGTGTGTGTGTGTGTGTGTGTGTTTGCAAGTGCTCATGCCCTTTCTGCAGCTTGGCACAAAAACCACTCTGGCTTTGTATCCCGATAAATACGGGTGCATGGATTTGTGACAGTTTTGTACCTTGCAGTTTTGTACCCTTGTATGTGTGGGGTTATTTGTGAATGTGTTTACTGTGTGTGCTGTTGTTTTGCATCTTGTATGTGAGTGTGTGCGTGTGTGTCTGTGTATGTGAATATCTGCAATTTAATACATTATGTATTAAGTTGTTGTGTGTATATGAATATGTGAAGGTTTTACATAGTTTGTACACTGCTGTGTGTGTGTGTGTGTGTGTGTGTGTGTGTGTGTGTGTGTGTGTGTGTGTGTGTGTGTGTGTGTGTGTTTATCTGTGTGATGTGATAGAAGTCTTAGCTCTGCTCTGATTGGCCAGTTTCCAGCTCCTCTGTTCTAATGCAGGGCTTTTGAAGTGCAGTTTGGAGTGCAGGGGCATTTAACACTAGCCGTGCCAACTCTCTGTCTCTGAGCAGCACGCACGCTTACCCCCGGGGTAATGGGGGGCACAAACACAGAGAGGCAGTAAAGAGAGGAGCAAGCTTTAGGGCTCAGTGTGTTAGATTCTAGGAAACACTTCATATGTGTTTTAAACCCTTCTTAAACCAGGAGGATACAAGATTAGTATGTTGTTGTTTTTTTCCCCTCTGATTCTCTTTTTCTATGTATGTGTGTCTGAGCCCAAAAGCAATGACTAGTGTGAAGGCAAGACTTAATTAACACACAGCCCTAAAGGACAAATGCTTCAAATTTTTATTGAAATCTGGTGTTTTGCATTTGTTTAATTATTTTGTTGGCAGAAAAGCATCAGTGGACTGACACAGACTAGTTTGAGCTTAGAGTGAGCTGCCCTGCTTTATTTATCTCTGCTGTGTGTGTAGTGTACAGTAAGTGTAGTGTTAGTGTTTAGAGCACTTTGATTGACGGTGTCTATAGTGATGCTCTGATCCAGTACAGCTTTTGTCTAAAGCTTTAACTAGTATAGAATGGATCCTTCATGCTGTGAACATGTAAGAGGTCATGTGACATTATAGACATTGTATACATGTACATAAGACACACAGTAGTCTAAAGACATGATCTGTATGTGAGGATCTGGATAAATTGGCGAGAGAAGTCTAAATGCACCACACATAGACACAAATAGATTTAATTTAAAGTGTGTGTCCTTAGTGTGTGCGTTTGTGTGTTTAGTGTATACATTCAGTTATATTTGAGGTGTGAGGATTAGTGTATAGCTATATAGAGAAGATTTGTATGTATTGTGTGTAGAGGGTATTTTACAGGTATCTGTGTTGGGTATTTAAGTGAGTAGACATTCGAGGTGTGTTTGTAGGGGTGAATATGTGTTTTGTGCTGTAAGGTGTTATTTGATATCAGGATAATTGCTTTACACTTACCAAGTTTAAAACATACTGTACCTACAATATCCCACTAAGTGACGCTTGAGCTTACACTAATCCAGAGACATAACATTGTAGTTTAAGGTTGTTGTTTTTTTTCCCCCCCAGTCATTTTGTCTCATTTTAGACAATAATCAGATTACAGTTTAGAATTTGTCACATGTACAAAGCTTAAGCACACACATTAGTACACGTTGTACAGATGGCTGCATGTTAATCATCTAGTTAATGTTCTAAATTTCGGTGGCCATTTTGTGTTTGATTTTGTCTGTGTGATTTTATTTCTTATTTTTATGTGATTTTGTCAGATCGGGAAACCCTGATCATGATCAGTACATATGTTCTGGACACATAGATAATAGGAATTTCAACACAAACAGGACTTTTCTTACACTTAAAAGAATGAAAACGTTTTTTCTGAGCACAATAATCCAAAACGTATCATGCATAAATGCTTTCCATTTACAATATTCTAACAATAGAGTCTTTATTTAATAAGATGTTTATATAACATTATCTTAGTTAGAACTTGATACAATAAATTCAAATAGTGAATTTAGCAGGTACATTTTGCATGATGATTTTACCATCTACTGCATCTCCTGATGTAAATACACCTGGTCCTTCTTTTAATATTTATTTTTGACTTAAATTTGTTGGTTTTGTTGACACTGTGTTAGCAATAATAAATATGGTAATAACATATTGTAAAAATATATTTTTTAAAATAGCTGCAAAGAAAAATGATTTGGATTCATAAAGTTCACAGAGTTTCGAGTGTAATCCACTGAGTGTTAAATGTTAATTACAAATAAAAGAAAAGGAGTAAAATTGAGGGAATTAGAAAAGATCAATAGAGAGAGAGAGTGTGTGTGTGTGTGTGTGTGTGTGTGTGTGTGTGTGTGTGTGTGTGTGTGTGTGTGTGTGTGTGTGTGTGTGTTTGAGTGAGTGAGTGAGTGAGTGAGTGAGTGAGTGAGTGAGTGAGTGAGTGAGTGAGTGAGTGAGTGAGTGAGTGAGTGAGTGAGAGTGTGTGAGTGAGAGTGTGTGAGTGAGAGTGTGTGAGTGAGTGTGTGTGTGTGTGTGACTGGGAAGTGAGAAAAGTAAAAGAGAACAGAGATTACCGGGGAAAAATTCTATTCTTTGAATAGTTAAAAGTTCTTAGCTTCCTACTTGGGACCGTTTCTGCCTTGGTCTCAGTTGTGGGGTTCTACATATAACCTTCAAGCTTTCCCCTAGGAAGAAAATCAAAGCACCCTAAAGTATGTGTGTATATGTGTGTTGCGTTGCATAATGTTCTTGTTCATCACAAAAAACCAAGTGGGTCAGGTGTGTGTTACACTCATTATCCTCCTCCAGCTGTTCAGCTGCTGTTTTTACCCACAATCCCCTGGTGCTGAATAGAGGTGTTAGAGCCATTCATTACCATTTCTGACCTTTTCTTTATTAACACATTCATTTCCTGATAATCTGTCTTTCCTCCTGCTTCCTTTATTTCGAAGCTTGTTTTGTAAGAGCTTTCAACAAAACAACTGGCTAAGAACACAGATAAGACAGGAAGATTTCGATGTCTGAGTTGAACTAAAGAACATTACTATAAATGTGCAACTATAACATAAAGGTTCATCAAACGTTATATTTATGCTTAAGATATTCATCTATCCATACCTTTTCCATAGCCTGGAGCCTATTCCAGAGGACTCAGGCCAAAAGGCGGGGGACACCCTGGATGGGTGCCAGCCCATCGCAGGGCACAATCACTCTCTCTCAAACACACAAACTCACCCACACACACGCATTCACAGACTATGGACAATTTAGAGATGCCAGACAGCCTACAATGCTTTGTCATTTGGACTCGGGAAAGACACCAGAGTCACAGGAGGAAATCCCCAAAGAACTTTAAAATTCAGTGGGTATCGATCCCCAATGCCCCGATGTGCGATGCCCCCCAGCTTATAGTATCAATTATGTATATTCATTGTTTGGGACATTCCGGAGTAACATTAAAACCAAAGCAGCATTATATGTAAATGTCAATTTAAATTACTTGTGTTTTGTGACATAGCACATTGTCAAACTGGAAGTAGCCATAAGATGGGTATATTGTGTCCATAAACATGGTCAACAAAAAATCCTCAAATACTCAGGCTGTGGCATTCTTACACTACTCAGCTGGGATTATGGAGCCCAGTGTGTGCCAACAATACATTACCTACACCATTAGATTACCACAAGGCAGACTGGGTGCATGATGTGCATTCTGATAGGATGCTTTTCAGTTCACCGCAGTTGTAAAGAGAGGTTTTTAAGTTTCCATCCGTTAAGTTTCTCCTCTGATTGGTGTTTCCACATGCAGAACTGATACTGTATATATGCTCATATCAAACAACAGAATGGGATGTTTCAGTTACAAAAAGGCATTACTGAGGATAATAATACAAATAAATCTAAAATATATAGTGGTTGAGAAGTCTTCTGTGCACCTTTTATGTGTTTCAGAACTCATGCACACAACAACACACTTTCTTTGGACTCAGCAGTGACAGAAACATTTATAAATTGCAATTTGCAATATCAGGTGTCAATTGCATCAATATCAGGTGTCTGAATGATAACTCATTAAAATAAAAACAGTTCTTTGTGGTGTAACATTACAGTGTGTTAAGAGAGACCCAGGATATCAGATGAAGCACATCATTGTGTTTAGTTATGTAACACTCTCAGTCTTCCTCTCTGTTAAATACCTGTCTAAGTGTATATTTCATTATCAAATTATGGTCATATTATAATAGAATTACTGTAGAGGAGTTCATTCAGTAAATGGCATCTACTTATCAGTGGAGTAAACATTGCTGTGAGACACGTTTTATACACACACACACACACACACACACACACACACACACACACACACACACACACACACACACACACACACACACACACAAACATACGCGCACACAAGCTAAAATGGAAGTCACTATTCAGTCTCACTCACACTCTTGGTGTATCATTTCTCGCAAAAGATCTTGCATGTGATTATTTTTAGTGCAAGCACCCTGCTATTATCTGATTAGGTGGGAGCAATGATACTGAGATGCTGTCTTGCACTTGTCCCCCATCTCTCTCTCTCTCTCTCTCTCTCTCTCTCTCTCTCTCTCTCTCTCTCTCTCTCTCTCTCTCTCTCTCTCTCCATCTGTGTATCCTGTATCTCTTTCTCCGCTTGTCTCACTTGCGTCATCTGTTTTTCTTTTTTTTCCTCAACTGTCTCACATTTATAGCCATCCTCTCATGTGTTAATCTAAGTACACAGAAATGGACTCTCACTTACAAAGGGAAAGAGAGACAGGTTGATTATCATTTTGTTATATCTTAGCGCCTGTACAAATCTAGGGCAAATGTAGCATGCTAATAAATCTCTCATGAATCAGTCAATGTAATAGGGAAATAATGAAAGAGAGTGAGAGAAATATAGATAGATAAAGACATAAAAAATCTGAAAGTAGGGTGAACTGAAAGAGAGCTATGGATAAAGACTTGAACTTGAGTCAAAGCCTTTAATTGTATTGCATTTGCAGAGCTGCTCTCCTGCCATATGGTCTAGCATGGAACATTTAACTTGTCAAGCGTAATGGATTGACCTGGAAGCAGAGTTTCGCTCGGAGCGTTTGAGCCTTTTGGAGGATGTTCTCACCGACTTTATGCTTTCTGTTTCTTTCATCATCCCGTTCTATGTTGAGACTCACGGCCAGATCCCCTTAAGACGTCGACCTATCCTGAATGGATACGTAATGCCATCAAGTTGTGTTTAAGCATAAACAAAGATGACATTTTAACTGGATAAAAAAAGTCAATGACAAGTGAAAATGTAAATGAATGCGAAATGTATCAAATTGTATTAATACATCAGATATTTCATATTTCCTTGGCAGTATTATAATCATTTGCATCTCATGTCCGAGAATTCTAAAATTATATCCTCATGTTTGAGACTCGCTGTAGCAGATACGCTTTAAGCATGTGCAACGTTTTCAATGATAACAGCCCATAAATTCATGGAAGAGCAAGATTCAGAGAAAATTGTGGTATTCAATTTATGCATCATTGAGAAACAAGCATGCTCAGTTGCATAACAGCTCATGGGATTTCCGTTTCTGTGTGTTGTGAGCATGCTGACCAATCTCAGATGTGCAGGGTGAATGTACTCTAGCTGATGAATTCAGACCATCTGACAAACGTGCATGTGAAATTTATTTGTTTGTTTGTTTGTTTATTTGTTTATTGGACAAAATAAGTGTGTTATAAGCTGTTCTAAGATAGTATTTTAGAGAAGGTTTTCTTTCATCAGTTTGTTATACCATTAACAGCTGTTCTGAGAGCAGCAGTAAAGGGTGTATCTTGTTTCGTCAGCGTGTTATAAGAATAGAAGCTGTTCTAAGATCAGTAGTTAACAGTGGATTGCTGGCATGTTGGACTGTGTAGGTTTCCCAGACTCCTCAGCAGCTGCAGCATTGTGTCTCCCCAGCTGTTTCTGACACATCACCTGCTCATACACACACACACACACACACACACACACACACACATACGCACATACATACACAAAGCCATCATGGCATTGCCATAATTATAGCCACTAAGGGGGGTGGAGGTGGGGGTGCGCATCTATTAGGGTCTTTTGGAGAAGGGAACACACACACACACATATACACACGCGAGCACAGTGGGAATATTCACTATTTACATGGTTGCCATTGTTTTCCTGTCTGTATGAGACGATACATTCTTCTTTATTTAATGTCTTGTTTTTGAATTTACAATATTAGTCTAAGTGTGGTTCTGTTCCTTTCATTAACTTTCATTAAAAAATACTAAATATGGAAAAAAAATCTAAATATAGAACGTAATTTTCACTTTTTGTAAATTATTTATGTCAGTTTGGATCGTACTTTTTGTTTATTTCACTTATTAATTTAAAATCCACAAATGAAAACTTTTCAACTTCTGCTGTACAAAATTCATGGTTTTGGCAGAGTGATTTGAAAGTCACACACACACACACACACACACACACACACACACACACACACACACACACACACACACACACACACACACACACACACACACACACACACACACACACACACACACACACACACACACACACACACACTTAGAGGCTGCATTGTGCCAAAATGAAGCTCCTGGCAGTGTTTGGACGGGAAACTATGTGTAGGAGATGATAGAAATGCTTTAAATATCAAACCTTCCTAATGTAGGTGCTTCTATTCTTTAATGGTTTTGAAAATGTTTAATGTGCTAAAGGCATTTTTCTTTATTAACCATGATTAATCATCAACAGCTGTATAGACAAAATTTCTAAATAGAGCAACAATATTTGTTTTTACAGTCTTAGCGGAAGATTTTATATCTGTCAATCTCTTAGACTGTGGTTTTTGTCACATATGTACCTGTATACTTCTGTAACTCTAGCACTTTCACAATGATTTGTGGTGTCCATACAGTATGTGATCTCACCCGCTTGTGTTCTGTGAAACCATACATAAATTATACAAACTCAGAGCATAATTTAACACACACCTTTGACTCAAGGGTTCATGGAAGTGTTTTCCTGAAATGTTTTACGTAAATGTTTGCTGATTATATTCGCACATTTGTTGTAAGGGGGTTTTGAGTTAGCTGGGCTTCTGTTTGTGAAAAGAGTTGAAATTCTTGTCTGTTGTAGGAAAGTATGAGTTGTATCACTCATACACTACATGTGGTAGATTAAGGAAAGTTGGTTCAAAACAATGCAAGCTTGTTCCTGTAAATATCACTTCCTTCATTTCACATCCAGATAAATCATCCTCATGATTAAATTCAATGCTTTACTGCATTTGAGATTGCAAGAGGTGACTATTACAATTGGTATTAATTGTGTGTATGTGTGTGAGTGAGTGAGTGTGTGTGTGTGTGTGTGTGTGTGTGTGTGTGTGTGTGTGTGTGTGTGTGTGTGTGTGTGTGTGTGTGTTTATGTCAGAGAGAGATACTCTTCCAACAATTGCTCTCATCTCAGCTTTGTCTCAGATTTCTCTCTCTCTCTCTCTCTCTCTCTCTCTCTCTCTCTCTCTCTTTCTCTCTCTCTCTCTCACACACACACACACACACACACACACACACACACACACACACACACACAGTTATTATTAATATTAAAATATTAATATCAGAAATAAAAATATCAGAGTAGTAGTATTTTATGTATCTATAAGATTTAAGAGAGTAGAAAAAATGCAAAATTATGCGAGTTAAAAACAAAAACAGACATGAAGGATTTATTAGCTGTAGATCAGGACCAGAAGATTTGTGAACTTTTGATCCAGGTGTTGGTGTAAACACAGCATACGAAAGAAGAAATGAGGAAATGTTAGTGATATCAGACCACAGCTATAATACAGTTATATAATAGTGCACAACGTAATAGAATATAGCTAAATTAGTTCTGTGCGGTTATGGAACCGCGGGTGTTTTTTTCTTCAGGAGCGTTGGGGATGGGTGGTGGCTGTATGTGTGTGTGGGGGGTGTATATGTGTTATAAAGGCATATGGCACATGCAACAAAAGTGAGAGGAATTAAGGTGTGTAAGTGTGTGTGAGCGTGTGAGTGAGTGAGTGAGTGTGTGTGTGAGTGTGTGTGTGTGTGTGTGTGTGTGTGTGTGTGTGTGTGTGTGTGTGTGTGTGTGTGTGTGTGTGTGATGTCTTCTGCCCCATGGCATTACCTCATACAGTGTGTCACACCACAGCAGCAACCATCCAATGCATTATCGTTACACAAGACAGACCTACATTCTCTCTCTCTCTCTCTCTCTCTCTCTCTCTCTCTCTCTCTCTCTCTCTCTCTCTCTCTCTCTCTCTCTCTCTCTCTCTGAGGGCCTGCTATTAGTTTTATTATACATTTACTCAATAATTACAGTATTTGCTTAATAATTTCATAGGCACACTCCTGAGATCATTACAAGTGTATTATAGGATATTTAGTCAGTCCCCACTAGAAGCATATATAAAGCTAGACTTTCCTGTAGAGGCAGAATTTGCTCGCTAGAAGACTGATAAATATGTGGAAGAACCTTTCCTTGCCTGCAAATTAAATAATAACTGTTCATTGTTATCCGTGTCTGTCATTCCAGCTGACAATTATCACCATGTTTTCTGACATTTTACTGAGTTTTAACTAAAAATAGAGTTTTGTTTTGCCACTTTGTTAACTGATGTGCACTGAGCTTAAATGAAATACTCTTTTAAAAGACTCTTCTAGTATAGAAAGCTTGATTTTCCCTGTGATTTGATTAAAAAGATTTTTCTAGTATAGATAGGTGGTTTCTTGGTGGTTTGATTACAGACCTGTCTGTGTCTCTATATCAGATATGTGCCTCAGCTTGCCATAGTCAGGACTAAAAGAACACTTTTCTCTCGTAGTTCTATCAGCAGTATGTGTGGTGTGTGTACTTTGTTTAAGGTACGAAGACGTCTCTGCAGTGTCAGCTACGGTTAAATTCAAGCAGTTAGTCCGGATTAAATAATAAAAGAACTCACTGAGTGCTGTTTACCCACAACCACACTCTGCCTTCAAACTTCAAATATTTATCTTGTGTTTTTGCAACACAACCGAGACCATTTTCATCATCGATAGGCCTTCTAACATCTTTCCTTTAAAACTCGCAATTACATCTCATTAATAACTCATTTAGTTCTTATCTTACCATGATTTTATAACTCATTATATTTACATTGTTCTGTGTATTACAATTTGTATCCGTTTGCTGTGAAAATAAGTCTTACATAAATGCTTTATTAAGTACATCTTTTTGCAATCAAGGCATTCGACTAAAGCTTATGTACCGTCAGCGAAAGCCTGTCTAAGCATGTTGAAACAGGCCAAAAAAAAACCTCTTGTTCTTGTTTTTTCAAGACCTTGCTGAGGTTATGTAGGATACAACCAGGTTCCTAAGGAATCTACTTAGCTGTTTTTAACTGCTGAATTACAATTCACTTTAATCTGCTCTAGTACAGTCCAAGATCTTTGTCATCCCAAAGCACAAACAATACAAGTGAGATTTTACCATCCCATGCTTCTTTTGTTCATTGCAGAGCTAAATAGTATTTACGATTTCATACAGCTTTCTTTTCTTTGTCGGGATTTTGGTGGTGTACGTAGCTAGTGCTGTTGTTTCAGCAGGCTTTTTCTGTGTGTTGTTTTATGTTCGAAACACAATGTAGAGCATTGTTCGTTTGTTTAGGTTTTAGAGTTGTCTAAAAAACAGACATGGAAAAGCCTCGTTCTCTTTTTCTATGCTTTGTGTATGTCAGGTATTGTAGATTGCACTCTAAATCCATCCAACAAAAGGGAACGCGGAAATAAAAGCACGGCACTCTTTTGTTTTTGGTTTAGGTGATAAACTGCCAAAAAAAATAAAAAAAAAGACAAAGAAAACATGCAAAAACAAAAGTAAATCAAAGAAATCAACATTTTTGGTGTAAATTCGCAGGTGGAGTCTATTATACATGGTGCGGACATCGCAAATGGATCAATAGATGAGAAAAAAGGGTGCAGACGAGCAAACCAACCCCCAATCCTTCCACCAATAAAAGAAGAAAAAAAATCGGATTGTGCTCTGGCAAACTGCTCACAGTGAATGAGAGGATACGATTTGAGCTCTAATGCCATCCTTATGCGTCTTTTAGTACTTCTCGCCATAGGGCTTGGCACCAACAATGCTGTCACCGTGCCAAGAAAAAACACCGCAGTGGCTGCTGCATTTCAGGGACTGAGGTTTCTCACAAACAAACATGGTCACAAATACACAAATTGCGCTGTGACTTGATTCGTCACTTTCTGTTTTCAATATTGCAGAAGTAAAATTATTATGTAAAATTCAAATCCATACATCCATACCCAATGATCTAAACACTGAGTGCCACCCAGATAGAAACTCAGGTGTTTTGTATATTGTATAGCTGTGTGTGTGTCTGGGTGGGTGTTTGTGTCTGTTAATATGAGCATACATGTACTATATTTACATGTACTATACTATACTACGTTACCTACCTCTGTTTATTGGCTAAGTTGAACCTCAGGGCTTTGTGTGTGTGTGTGTGTGTGTCTGTGTGCGAGTGTGTGTGTTTTTATTGATTTGTGGCATGGTAGAAGGTGTAGGGAGGGTTTAATGGGGAGCTGTTTCACGTCAGGACGCCTGCCTAGAATGTAATCAAGCACATTCAAAAGAACTTAACAAGTGCACAGCTCTCGAACATCCTCGGCTGAATTTTAATTTGTTGCATCTCAAGCAGCTATTGCCTATCAATCGGTTTGCTCCGAAAAATTATAGAAAGAAAGAAAAGTACAGAGCAGCACTTCCAATTAGAGAAGAAATGCCATTATTATTATTATTTGACAGTTTTGATAATTTTATTATTTGAAGTGTGACTTTTATGACTTGCTCTATGATTTGGCCACTATACATATATATATATGTTTGTGTGTGTGTGTGTGTGTGTGTGTGTGTGTGTGTGTGTGTGTGTGTGTGTGTGTGTGTTTGTTTACTTGATATTTTTTTTAATCACCATTTTGCATAACCTTGGGTACAGGATATATTCCCGTTGACATCATGGAAACCATTGTATTATTAACAATGATCCATGTCTGTGCAGTTTGGTTTATCGACACACACAAACACACACACACTTCTCTCTGTCTTGCTCTCTTTATACAACACTTACTTTAGCACCATCAGTCATCAGATTTATCCATATACACACACCTATTGAACTGCTTCACTAATCTCCTTTTTAATTGATTGATGTTTGTTCAGCAAAGTATTTATTTATTTATTTGTTTATTTATTTATTTATTTATTTATTTATTTACAAACAAACCCTTTCTGTCTGTCATGGGTTTGCTTTTTTGGATCCATTAAGCATTGCTTCATGAAAAAAAAATCAATTTAAAGCTTAATCAGAACTGGAACAGACTAACAGGGTCTTAACCGTATCAACCTCATCTCCCTTAAAAATAAACAAATAAATGAATAAACCTTCTTTTCTTTGTTTGTTTTTTGAATTCTATCAAACAAGTAAAATAACTAACAAATAAATAAAAAAACAGAATAAATGGATTTGTACATTTTGTGAATTTTTAAAAGTTCCTTTAATTCTGAACTTGGCATGAAAATACACCACATTAAGCCCGATGCCCAACCCGAAACCCCCCGACCCTGACCAATCAGGACTCTCTCAGTATGCCAGCGTGCCAAGTTCAGTTCATCACTCGCTCTTTCGGGAGTTGCCAACACGTTTTGGCTCGTCTTTTTCAAAGAAAAAATGGGTGGTGGTGGATATGGAAAAATAGCTACCTTGCCTTTTCCCTCTGCAAATATCTACACGTAAACAATCTTGTCAGAAGTGCCAACTACCTGAAATATGGCCTGAAACATCAATGTTCTGTGGATGTGAGAATTTATTTATATTTATTTATATATATTTATATACTAGAGAAGTCAGAAATCTCTGTTAAAATATTTGCAACACACCTTTCTTTCACCTTGTCTCTCTCTCTCCCTCTAACTCTCTCTCTCTCTCTGTCTGTCTGTCTCTCTCTCTCTCTCTCTCTCTCTCTCTCTCTCTCTCTCTCTCTCTCTCTCTCTCTCTCTCTCTCTCTCTCTGTTTCCATCTCTCTGTTCCTCCGTCTGCCTCTCAGAACAAAGACCAAAATCCGCCATGCTGTTTGCCTCAAGTCACTTCCTGTGATGTAAAGGCTTTTCGATACACTGAATGTGACACGGCTGTTATTTTTTAATCAATCACCACTTAAGATGTCTGAGCCATCCACCCACACACGCGCTTTGCTTATTTATTTTTCAACAAGTTTTGCTTTGGGGGGAAAAAAAACAAACAAAAAAAACTTTACAGATGCCTTAGACATTTTTTCATTAATTTATTTAATTTATTGTTTCTTCTTTGATTTGGTTTTAATTAGTAATTAGTATGAATATGCTTCCTATACGACGGCTGTTTGAAGCATCGGCTTGCCAGTTGGCAAAAGGCTGATGCGCATGGGATTAACTCATTTTTACACACCAACATTCTGGGCGTATCTTGGCATTTGAAATGTTAACGTAAACTCTGTGTTTGTGCTCATATTAAGTAAAACGTTGTCCTAATTATTATTATTAACAATATTATTTAATTTTAGTTTTCTACTACATATATAACATGTATTGTCTAAGATAAACATCATAGAGGGATGTCATGTTCTTACAAAAGTGCTGTGTGAGTGAGTGAGTGAGTGAGTGAGTGAGTGAGTGAGTGAGTGAGGGAGTGAGTGAGTGAGGGAGTGAGTGAGTGAGTGAGTGAGTGAGTGAGTGAGTGAGTGAGTGAGTGAGTGAGTGAGTGAGTGAGTGAGTGAGTGAGTGAGTGAGTGAGTGAGTGAGTGAGTGAGTGAAAAATCAATCAAATGCATTCATTTTTATTTCCAAATTTTGAATTTCACCAAAGCAAATGCAGAGTGAACCATGCATTAATTATTAAGCAGGATTAAAAGGGGAGGATGTTGGAGTTGTTCCATATTTTTCATCAACACAGAGGGAGAGAGAGAGGGAGTGAGAAAGAGGGGGCGAGAGAGAGAGAGAGAGGAGACATGGATTTTTAAGTGATTGCATTCTGCTGTCCTTTTTGTGCTCATAATTTAAAATGCAAAGAAATGTAGTTTGATAAAGTTTTGTGAGCTTTGCATTGAGAAAGGCTTATTATTGCCAGTATATGTTCGCATAAATAAAGCATTATTTATTAACATGGGTGTCATAGCATGAGGATAAATAAATTAGGATTAGAATAGTTTCTCTTCAATTCATTTGCAGTTAAGTCTTTGCTGAATCTCTGTATAGATCGCTTGAGTCATGGTCTTCTCTGTCAGCCCATAGTGAAGTGATTGTGTGTGTGTGTGTGTGTGTGTGTGTGTGTGTGTGTGTGTGTGTGTGTGTGTGTGTGTGTGTGTGTGTGTGTGTGTGTGCGTGCGTGCATGCGTGTGTGCGTGTGTGTGTGCGCGTGTGTGTGTGCGTTCACAAATTATTCTACTCATGACACAGTCTATAAGAAATTATTCCTAAAACATTTCCCCTCCCCACACACAAATACACACTCATTCACTCACACTCTCTCTCGCACACACACTACACCCGAAGTCTGGCACTGTTTAAGTTCTGGCTGGTCGAGGAGTGTGTGAAAGACGATTATGAATGGCACCTTCAGAGGGACTGATAAGGTGCCATTTCCGTGTTAATTCTGCCTCCTCGATCTCAGCTTGGCACAAAAGCAGCAGAACATCTCGCTACCGTGGATCCCCTCTAGCCATAATTACACATCTCAGAGACCATTCAGGCTGATTTCCACCCTAAATTTGGTGACTTGAGCATCGTATTTTGCATATAAAAATCTGTACACACCTGGATAAATATGATAAAGCAGTGAAATATCAAATAAAGTTGACTTTTGTCAACACGAGTTATTAAATCTGTCAAATGGAGGATAGAAACAAGCAGAAACACAACTTGTTTTCTTCATGTCAGCAGTTTTAGGAAAACGTATTACATCCATGGCTGAATATAACGCATACTAATGACAGAGATCATCTGTAGCTGGCTGCCAAGACTGGTGTACAGGGGTTTTGTGTGCTTTTCTGCCTTCTTTTTCATTTTCTTATAGAATAATCTATTACAGTATTACTAAAAGAGGCACTGGCAATTCACCGCCTTCAAGAGTAAGGACTGAGAATAATCTGAATGGTCTAAAATACTGATTTACCTATGACTAATCCTCTCATTTGTGGGATTTTATGTAATGAGAGGTTGTCGTTCGTCTACCCAAAACGCCCTCATAGGGAAAATTCTGTGTGACTGTGAGAAGATGGCAGATTTTCCTTTTAGCACTGCACGTCAAGCAAATATGCGAATGCAAAAATAATTTATATCGTTACAAAAGTGATTTGTAATAAGATGTTCTGGAGCTGAGAAGATAATGATATAGGATTATTTTCCTTTTATATAACTACTGTCTCTGAAATTACTCTTAACTGAAACGTCCACATGGGAAGATTGCCTGATTCGGATCTGATGCTACTTCAGCCAGTAAATTATTTATACATTTTAAGTAAGATTTTTCTTTTTTATACTTTATTTATTGTGTTGTACTAATTTTATATTAGTGTTTTTACGATTCGGGGTTTTATGATTCAGTGATCTATTATGTATAATGTATAAAGAAAATGTACAAAGTATTATAAATAGTAAAATATATAAATATATATTTTATATAATATATAAAACTAAAATAAATAAATAAACAAATTATGTTTGTTTTTGTTTGCTTGATGTATGTATTTTCTGCAGGTTTGAAAGTTTGAGTATTTATATTTCTCATACAATACGTAGCCTCCAAAATGTAAACTTCTCACTTCCAAACAAGAGACTGTAAAGGACAGAGATTGCACTTGCAACTAAGAGTAATAAGAATATAGTTCATCAGTATAAAAGAATAAGGAATATTCAAAGTGGACAAAGTAGAGACAGTCGACAATAACCCATGTTCATATATCTATACCCATAAACATAAAGGGTACTTTAGTGGGCAAAGACGACACATCTTTTCCTATACAAATTCAGTGCTGTATTTGGTCCTGACCTCAGAGTGTCTGGCTGTAATCCAAGGGTAGTATTGTAAATTTGAATGCAGCATGTGTTCATATATAATTAGGTGCCTCCACTGAGGGACTTTGACAAAGCTTAGTGTATGCTTGTGTGTGTGTGTGTGTGTGTGTGTGTGTGTGTGTGTGTGTGTGTGTGTGTGTGTGTGTGTGTGTGTGTGTGTGAAATGTTGTGTTTCCCAGCTGCAGGTGTTAAATCACTGACTAATGACTCTCTCTCTTTCTCTCTAAACAGGTAAAACAGAAAGAGCATCGTACTCGTACAGTCGTGACTCAAACCTACACGGGTGCCATCAGGTACGAGTCTCTTTTCATTCTCCAAAAACGCTCCTGTCTTTCTGCTTCTGTTCTTTATTCTTCTGTGCCAAATTCCTACACTGTGCTGTACTGTTTTACTGCTTCAGGACAGGATCAGCACGGTGTCCGTCTCTCTGCCTGTTTATTTTCCAGTAGCTTCTTATATATATCCAAAAACCCGAATGCTGTCAATGCTCATACTGTTAGTTGCTGTTGTAGTTGGGGAGAAATTTATCTACTCACCATTTTACTTATAGCAGTCAATGAATATGAATGAATAAATAAATAACATTCATTTATTATAATACATCCAAATCCACCTAATGTTCATATATGGATAGACAATGTGACCAGGAGTGATAATGATGAGTTAGTGAATTTTCTCTGTCTAGAAAAAAGGGGACAAATTTAGGGTCTTGTCACTTATGAAAAATTAGCTGGCTTTGAAATCAATCTTATTTTTTTGACAGCTGACAAGACACAGCCATCAGAGAGAGCATGTGAATGAGTTTGAGAGAGAGAGAGTGTGTGTGTGAGTGAGAGAGAGAGAGAGAGAGAGAGAGAGAGAGAGAGAGAGAGAGAGCACATCCTTTTAAAGCTTTTGTAAAACTTTCTTATCCACACTTTATTGCTTATTTAAGTCTCAGTCCATGCTCCTAGTAGGAAAAACTACTGTCCGAAATGATATTTTCCCCTCTTTCCAAAATGAATATAAATCCCTCTCACAAAAGTTGCCTTTTATTGCTCGATATAGCCCTGGTTTGATTTACAGTGTTCAGTTCAGCAGAGTTTTGGGCAGGAGATGCATTATTTCAGTATTGCAGTGAATAATGAAAGCATCCCACATGCACCTGCTAAAGCTTGAGATTTGGCTTTTTGCATGGATTTGGGATATAGCCAAATCTCTCAAATGTCCAAACTGCATAATAATTTTTTTGCTTTTAGATCTGTGGCTGTAGAAATCCTTGAAAGACATAGAAAGATAGTCAGTGACAATATTACTGTGTTCCTCTATTGTTTAGACTGGACACATTTTACCAAGAACTCATTAGTTTGCATCATGTACTGTGCACTACGGGCCGTATTCAGAGATGACGTATACTAGATACTCGTAGCGTGGAGTTACTTCTGAAATTGTATACATTGATATTCAGACATTGGATGTAACCGAGGAGAAATTGCTTATATTGAAGTTTCAATTAAAATGAGCCCTCATGAGCTTCAATCTTTGACTAATTTTTTGGAGCACAATATATTTAAACTTTTTTGGATGCTTATTATTATGTTTGCCATATTCATGTCCACTTATTATATTATTGTTTTATTGCTTAAACTATAAATTATAGTACACCGTATTTGACAGAAAAAAAAATATCTGCATTTTCCATCCCACAATTTTCATTGCATTTCAAGTTCAGTGCTTGCATTTAAAGCAGGTTGCCTGGACAGTATTGAAAAGAGGAAAAAAAAAAAAAACCCGTTTCAGACACCTACACTCTGAGAAAAATCAGAGGTAACCTCAGAGGTATGGTCTACACACAGGTGATGTTATACCCAGACAGTCGATAAAGAAGCAGCTGCTTAACCACTTTCTGAATACGAGAGCGGTTCATTTCCTGCATAAATATTGCTGTAACTTTTGAACTTATGTCGCAAACTGAATTCTGTTCTAATACTAAATGTATTATTTAAAATCACATTCTGTTATACAGAGACATTTTTAGTGTTTCGAACACACTTGGAGGAACGTGTTGTTTGCTCTCTTCCACGTCCATGAGCTCACAGACACGTGTGAATGTTTTGTGTCACTTTGATTGACAACAGAATGAGAGCATGCCTCCCTCCCATCCGTGATTTGCGCTCATTTTCAGAATCCAGACTCATGATCTACTGATGATAGGGTTTTAAATGTTATTTTGAAGTTGCACTACTCTTGAGCTCTACATTGATTAATGTTTATGGGTTTATATAACTGAGTCTACGTCCACATTAATCTGGATAAATCTGAAGATGCATCTTTTTCTCTTCCTTTTGGCCTTCCGTCCACACTGAGACAAATGAAGCTTTTAGAAAACTCTCTACCTAGAGGATACATTTTAAAAAACGAAAATAAGTACATGGACATATTCAAAAACCGTAATGTATTATGTTCATTGACATTTTGGTCAATTGGACATGAAAATGTAATGCATCTTCTTGCAACTGTGAACAAGAGTAAAGCTATACGCACATGCACTCACACACACACGAGCGCACACACACACACACACACACACACACACACACACACACACACACACACACACACACACACACACACACACACACACAGCATGACAAATCTGAACATATTCTTTTACATTGGGCTTCAAGGTCATGGGGTAATGAGCAAGCTGTTAACAGCATTTAAGATTAAAAGCAGATTCAGATGTATTTTTCGACGCACGCCTTGTACATTCCACTGTATAGAGACAGTATTGGGGTGTGTGAATACACACACACACCGACTTAGCTGCTTTAGTGATGTGAAATCTTCTGAATAAAGCCGTCGAATCGTCTGCTTTGGTTTCGTTCCCAAAACGCTCGCTTGTGTTAAACAGGCGATTTGACAGTGTTTGAGACTTTACTTCATATTTAGTGTTTGTGTTACAGCAGTTCCACTTGAGATGTTTACCGGGTTATTTTTGGCTGTGAAAAAGAGGCAATTCACACTTTTTCCCCCTCTTTCCTGTCTTCCTTTTCTTTAGTTTTTTCCTTCTTTCACGGGTGGTGATTTGCTGAGATGCTTATCACTCCTCTCCTCCATTTGGCTGCTTGTCTTTCAGAGTTTTCGTCTCCCTGTTGCATGTTAACGTGTTAATTGCCCCTTGTTAAGGGCTCCCTTTTAAAAAGGCCCGTGTGTGTGTGTGTGTGTGTGTGTGTGTGTGTGTGTGTGTGTGTGTGTGTGTGTGTGTGTGTGTGTGAGAGAGAGAGAGAGAGAGAGAGAGAGAGAGAGAGAGAGAGAGAGAGAGATGTGGCTAAAAGCTACCGTTCTCTTTTTTCACCTGTCGTTTCTTCTCATCCAGATCCTATTCCATTGCTAACATTCCACAAGGTGATGAGAGCCACAAATCAATGTGAGGGCTCTTAGGCAGTGCTCTTTTTCTCCTTTCCACACACATACACACACAGACCCACACACTTTTCTCACACTCTCTTAAATTGCGAGTTGTGATCAAGATTGGGCTATTCACAACAGAACAACTTATCAATGTTCTTATTTTCTAAGGATAAAACGGAAACATAGACACCATTAAAGGGTAGATAAACACACACATGCACACACACGCATGCTCTGATGAGTTGATGAGAAAAAGTGGCACATACATTGGCATCCTACACTGGCACAGTGTGAAAGGAGGCAAATTTGCGACAACGGTGCAAATGATTCTGTCTGTTTTATACTAGAAGGTGTTTGATCGTTGTTGTCGGAGCATGTGGGCAGGTGTGTGATGCATCCACATTCAGTGCATTCAGGTGTCTTTCAGGCTGATGCTGTGTGCATATGATAATTAGCATGTTAGGTTGTTGTGAAATGTTTGGATACTAATGGTGTGTGTGTGAGTGCGTGTGTGTGTGTGTGTGTGTGTGTGTGTGTGGGTGGGTGTGGGTGGATTTTTTTGATGCACATGTGGATGTATATCATCAGGATGATTACACGCCCCAAAGTATTTTGAGACAGAAATGTTGTGACCTTCACAGGCAGGGTTGTGAGGTTATTTATTTCACTTTGAAGCTTAGAGATTGCCACACAGAAGATAAATGCTAAAGACAACAACACGGTGGGATTAAAGCATACATGAAAAAATGCCTACAGTAGATTATATGGCCAAAAGTTGTACACCTGACCATCAGACCCGTATGTGCTTGTTAAACATCCCACTCCAGATTTAGTTCCTCCTTTGCTGTTCTAATAGCCTCCACTTGTCTGGAAAGGCTTTCCAGTAGTTTTGTGTGGCCCTTAGGTCTCTTTTTCATTAAGAGCTATAGGGCATTGCAAGTGTTACAATTCATTCAGTGGGGTTGAGGTCAACTCAACAATCTGAAAACATAACAAATGATCTTCGTGTGTGGACTTTTACTACTACTAATACTATTATTATTATTATTATTATTATTATTATTATTATTATTATTATTATTATTATTATTATTATTATAGTTTAATGTTGTGATACATTCTAATCACTTTAATTTCTCGTCAGAGGAAATCTGCCCTCTTCCACATTCATGATGCACAGATGCTCAAAAGGTGTTAACATCACTGTCATCTATAGTGAAAAAAGAGTATGGCCTGCCTCTGACCCAGAGAGCAAAGGTTTCGCTCCTTTGTCTCTCGGACAGGGGCGTTCTGATAGTTTTCTGTTGTGTCCATTTAAAGGAAAATAAATAGACACAACAGAAAACTATCAGAAACAATCAGAAATAATGCTTTAACTTTTTTTGAAAAAGTTAAAGCATTATTTCTGATTGTTTCCCAACTCTAACACTGGAGACTGTTTAAAAAAAATCTATTAATTCAGTAAATGTTTAGGTTTCTATTATGTGATTTGTTCACTGTTCCACATGTGAGTACACACTTCTGCACAGGCGTCTTTTCAGAGACAGATTAGTTGCATGTCAGGCAACTTTCAGCGCAGTTGATTGTGAAAATATGTCTTTCTTATGTTTAATGTCTTTTAAGTGATTATGTGGCTTAAAACCTTTTAGCATCTTCAGCTTGAAGCTAAAGAATCTCAATGTCAATAGTAATGTGAAACTTCTAGTCATTTACTTCTACATAGACACTATGTTGCAGCTGCTCTCTCTCTCTCTCTCTCTCTCTCTCTCTCTCTATCTCTTGCCCTCTGTCTCTCTCTCTCTCTCTCTCTCTCTCTCTCTCTCTCTCTTTATCTCTCTCTCTTTATCTCTTGCTCTCTCTTTCACTCTCTCACATGTGCTCTCTCTCTCACTCTTGTGTGCTCCCCCCTCTCTCTCTCTCACGCTCTCGTGTCCAAACATGTGGGTAATATGACGGTAGTGTTCATGTGCAACAGCTGTGTTTTTTCCTCCTTTTTTAAATCTACAGTAAGGCCTCCCCAGAGGCTGTCTGTAATAATTTAGACACATCTGCCATTGCTATTAGACAGGTTATTTTATTTTATCATCAACCATCTCAAGCAGTTTTCTCAGGGCACGTTTGCATTATTTATATTCATTGTTCATTAGGCATCAGAACTTTTTTTTTTACTTCACATTTCATGTTTTGATTGCAGTCACGAGGTCATTTTGTGAAAATGTAGCTAAATAGCAATCTGTAACTCTCTCATGCAGTTTTGTTGTACTTGAGACATGACATGATTCTATATGTTTGAGGATGATTGTTTTGCGATGTTGAGCTGCTTGGCTGCAGGGCATAAAATCAAAAAGAAAAGTGTGAATACCGGCTGGTCCGGATCTGGAGTGGAGAGGTCATTAAAACCATGCTGTTGAGAGGGAGCTAGAAAAAGAGAGGGAAAGACAGAGGATGTAAAGAGGCTGGGTTTTTCCCGTTCAGATGTGTTCAGATCAAACAGCACATTAGCAGTTAGCATGCCACAGCAGCTGCTAGTGGATAAAGAGCAGGTCCGATCTGTCAAGAATCTGCTTTAGTGAGCCTGACACCTTCACTCACACACACACACACACACATGCGCGCGCACACACACACACACACACACACACACACACACACACACACACACACACACACACACACACACACACACAAACACACACACATACACACATTTTGCCTTGTTCACACACACATGAATGCAGTGTTTGTATTTCTGTTTTTTCTTTTCTCCTTTCTTCTAGCAGTGTAGTCATCAGCATCAAAGCTTGCTGTCTTTTATTTGTCATCAAGATGTAGTTTTTGTGTGTGTTTGTGTGTGATAGAGTTTGGGGGCAGGGTAAATCAGCACTACTGGCAATTTTATAAAGTTTACATATATCTCCTTCTCTCTCTCTCTCTCTCTCTCTCTCTCTCTCTCTCTCTCTCTCTCTCTCCCCCCCCTCTCTCTCTCTCTCACACACACACACACACACACACACACACACACACACACACACACACACACACACACACACACACACACAGAGCTGCATCACACTATTCAATATTTAAGCAAGCATACAACAGAGCATTGGCTGAGGTTTATCTATCTGTCTGTCTGTCTGTCTGTCTGTCTGTCTGTCTGTCTGTCTGTCTGTCTGTCTGTCTGTCTAAGGAACCCATATTGTGTAGTGAATTCGAGAGAATGAATGTCTTTTCTGTTCTGTGTGTGTGTGTGTGTGTGTGTGTGTGTGTGTGTGTGTGTGTGTGTGTGTGTGTGTGTGTGTGTGTGTGTGAGGGTCAGTGGGAGAGCTGTCTGTGGTCATTAAGCAGCAGTTTGATCACTGTACATTGGACAGGGAGTGAACTTCCGTGACTCACACTGCACTCATCCTGAAGTGGCTTAGCATCAGTTTAAAGGCAAGAGCGTTTGTGCACGAGTGTGCCTTGTCGTTCGGGTGTTCCTTAAACCCCTCCTTTGGGACTCAATTCCCTACAGAGGGAGCTGACAGACTGCGATGGGAAACTTTGCTGTAACTAACTAACACACACACACACACACACACACACACACACACACACACACACACACACACACACACACACACACACACACACACACACACACACACAGGAATCCACTTATAAAACCCTCATTTGTACGTTATGTTGTCATCAAAGTTACAAAACTAAAGAGTATATAGATTAATATACAAAACTAAATTAATATATAGATATTAGTTTTATATTTTATTTTATTTTGCTGTGACTGAGGCTGTAAGCTATGTGTTTAAACAGTCAGCAACTCAGGAGTAGAAGCTCGATCCTGATTTGCTGACTAGAATCAGGAACAGGTTTTTGGAAATATGGTGTAGCAGGAAACAATCAAATCTCACAGTTTTCTGGCATAGAGTTCGGTATAGAAACACGCATATTAATTCACCATTCACACAAACTCACCCACATGTTCACCTGCTCATTACCCACTCACTCATTCATATAGACATTCTCTTCTTTCCTCCACTTCACTGCCTAACTAGCTCCATTTTTGGCTTTTCAGCTTTGTCTCTGTCTATGTTTCTTCCTCTTATCCCAACACACTGTTTACATTTTTGTTTGTTGCACTTTTGTAATTATGCTAATGTCTTTTCCATTTTTTGTAATCATCATTTGGTGGCCAAGTAGGCATTGTGCTCCACTGTTATTAACGCCGAGTGTTAATCCTTCATGCCGCTTCAGGTGTTCCCCATTTATCTTTGTTAATATTTTCTCCTGGATGCCAGCTGGGTACTACAGTGCCAGGTCTGGAATCAGCGAGCATGGAATTGTTGAAATTGATGCCCTAGATGCCCAACTTTGACCATGGGAGTGCTCTGCACATCCTTCAATTATTTATTTATTTCCCTGTCTAGTTGCCAAGACGACGTCGCCGGGCTTGAGAAAAGTGTCTCTGAGACGAGACGAGACGCTTTTGTTTTAGCCAAAGCCCCCTTCACCCCGACTAAAAAAAGCTCCTTAACTACGTACCCTGGAGGGAGGGAAGGGGGCCAGTGACTTTATTTAAGACAAGGCCTCTTTTGTTTTAACATGTGAAAGATGGGGGGCGGGGTTGGGGGCTCCTGTGGCCCTTAATTGGCCCATTTAATGGTGTTTTGCATGTGAATGGTGGCCTAGCGGAGCATCACTAAAGTCTGTTGTGTCTAAGTCAGTGATTGGAATTTAGATTAGACCAAACACTTATCTCTTCTCGATCAACTCTACTAATTAACAGCCGGTAACAAGCGAGTTAACTCTACAAACTTTTTTTTTTTGCAAGGGGGGAGTTATCATGCACTCTCACTCACACTTTCTCCTCTTTCTCTCTCTTTCAAACTTACTTTCAGCATGGGCAGATATCCTGCTTTTTTTGTTTTCCTAGTAGAAAAATGATCATGTAGTGGGTTAGAGAAGGCGTTAAAAGCACAGAATTACCCTAACAGGGAGATTAATGAGAGGATGTGCTTGATCAGGGTAAGTGTGTGCTTTTTTAACATCTGACACACAAACACACAATTCTAACTTAAATGTAAAAATAAACGTGTTATAGACATACTTTTTTTTTTAGGTATTCTTATGTACTGCAGGATTTTTCCTCTTTACTCAGATTTGCTTTGTGTTAAGTTCACTGGAGTGATTTGTTTAATTGGCTCGTTGTAAATCATGTGGAGGCGTAATATAACAGATTATACGTAACTGAACATTACACAGAATTACCTCATTATGATTATGTATTATGATATGGAGATAGGTGGCACGATGATGCAGTGGGTAGTGTGGTTTTTTTGAACATTTTCTTCGCGCCTGCGTACATTTTCTCCATGTGTTCAGGTTTCCTCTCACCTCTCAATTAACTAGCTGGTATTTAGTTTAGTGTCTTCAAATTGCCCCTAGTCTTGAAAGTGGATGTGCATGCCTTGTGTTGTGTGTTCTTCTTTTACTCGCAGTGTTCTCAGACTAGACTCACAACACAGACCAGGATAAAGCGCTTACTGAGAAGAAACGTATAAATAATATTCGAGCACTACTGTGTATCTCGACCATCATTTTTACTCTATCGCCGTTTTTCATTCAGCTTTGTGTGTATTTTTATCATGCATGCCACTTTGATCACTTGTTTAACGCAGAAGCACTGTGAGCACTGTGTCCCTCATGGCGTGTGATTTGTAAAGCTCTTCATAGTTGCAGCTAAAGGATTTGTGTTCTAAATTTCGTATTCTGAATGCATTGAAGCTGGCGTATTTGTATTATTTGAAATTTTGTTAAGTTCAATTTTGTATTCATTTTGAAATCTTGCTATTAATAAAGTGCGTGTGTTTGTGTGTGTGTGTGTGTGTGTGTGTGTGTGTGTGTGTGTGTGTGTGTGTGTGTGTGTGTGTGTGTGTGTGTGTGTGTGTGCACATGCATGTCTGTGGTGCAGCAGAGCATCATGGGGGGTGAGATGGGAATGGTGAGTCCCGGGACAGTTTCCCCCACTAAACCAGGCTCTCAGTATTATCAGCACTACAGCAGCAACCAGCGGCGAAGACCCATGCACAGCGACTCTATGGGTAACATAAACATCATTGTCGTTATCACCAACATCACTCTTCTGTTGTCTTTCATAATCTGTTCTGTCCTGTCATAATTTGTTCCACTGGCCTCATTGTTATTAACACAATGTCTGGCATTATCATCACTACCTGAAGATACATCACCCTCTTTATCATCATCATCATCATCACTATCACCATTATTATTTTCATAGTGATTATTGTGATCAGTAGTGCGATGATGATGATGAAGATGATGATGATTAAACAGTACAAAGTTGTTCATAAAGGTAAATTTTTTGGAATCATTTTTGCAGACGTCAGAGAGATACATACTGTACAGACCAGTGACAGATTAAAGGAAAAAAGACTGCATCAAATGTTTTAGTGTTGGGTCAAGACAAGCCTTTAGAACAGCTTTAATGGCTACACATCTCAGTGTCTACACATCTCTGCGTCTGTACTGGAGCGATGGGCACCTTCCAGAAGATTTTCCCTTGGTTGGTTTTAGATGATGATGATTTTGATGACAATGGTAGTGGAGAGCGCTGTCTAAAACATCACTCCAAAATCTTTCAAGCATGTACAGTTGAGTTGTGAGCTGGCAACTGTGAAAACCATAGCATTCAAGTTACATCATCTTCCTTCATACCAAAGCATTCTGTGAGCCCTCGGGCGCCTGTGGATACGGGTGGAGTCATCGTGGAAGAGACCACACCCAGCAAGGTAGAAGTGTTTCAACTTAGGATAAAGGTGATCAGTCACAGAAACTCTGTTTCGACTTCCTGTTAAGGAGACAAGAGGAGAAGACGACAAGCAAAATGTCCTGAACAGCACAACTGCCTTTTCCTTTAATTTGTCACCTGTCTGTAATTGTGTTGTTTTACAGACAGGTCTTTATATAGGTCTTTTTTTTTATTTATTTATTTATTTATTTATTTATTTATTTATTTATTTATTTATTTATTTATTTATAATACATTTGTTTTTCTTATTATTATTTGAATGTAACTTTTTTGTGCACTTTAATTAAAATGAATGCATTTTGTATTTAAATGATTAAATCACTTGCACTTTGTTCACTGTCCCAGTGTTTGCCACCAAACTTTACACATAGCATAATTAGATTTTTTAAAAGAATCTAAATATGGTAGTGCTTCAGAAATCAGGCTTCGAGGTTCGAGCCTCGATGCCCTCCTGGCAATTTGCACTTCTTTTCATATCTCATGAAAGTCTCACCTTTTCATGCACACATGCAGACACACATCCCCTCCTCCTCCTTCAAAAAACACCAAACCTAGTTACCTTCATTTCGGGTTGTTTTGCCAGGTCTTGGATTTTGTTTATTTTTTATGTCGTATATATAAAACGGCAGCTGGCATGTCATATCACCTGTCTCATGGTTAAAATGTAGTTCTCTTATCTGAAATGTGTTACATGACATCAGAAGATGAAAAAAAAAATCTTTTCATTTTTCAGAGGTCCAGACAAAGAAAGTGCGTAAAGTTCCTCCAGGCCTGCCATCCTCGGTAAGTCGTGCTTTTTTATTCCTCCTGTTCTTTGTCAGTCTGACTTCAGCGCAGTAATGTTTTTACCATCCACGCTGGTTCTCACACATACCAGTCCGCATATGCCATAACACATCAGCCAGTGTATTGATGACAGTTATGTTTGCAGCAACTCTGTGTATTGAAATGTCCTCGCGGTCGCACATGTTAAGGTGAAGGTGTTCGTATCGAAATAGTCAGTAAACGAGTTTTGAGCTTTTTCACATTCTGACTCTGATCTAAGGTGCTCCTCTGTGTGCGTTGCTTGTTTTCAAAATCCATAAGCAAAAGTGTGTTCCTTTTTGACGGACACATGCCGACGTGTATGTTTATGCGTACTTTTCATATGCTCGACGCTGCTGTTGCAGTGTGTTTTTGTGTCCTTGTTTAATGGAATTCTTTTTTTATTGGGGGGGGGGGTTGCTATGTGGGACTGTTCAAGCAGTTTTTGTTTCAGTTTTTGCTTGTTTGTTTGTGAGCAGATGGTCATTGCTGTATTTTTCTTTGCAATTTGTTTATTGCATTTTCATACGTATTGACAATTTTTTTCCCCCCTGCTTCCACTAGACATTTTAATAAAACATTTTGCGATAGAAACATTCAGTAGTGAACGTATCCCACGTTCTGAGATCAATTAAATATTTTTTTTTTTTCAAAATTGTATTTTTTAATTGACATGATACTCGTATTAAGAAATAATTCACCGATGGCATATTTTTTTTGTGCCTGTTTATGTTTTTTAATAAAGTTTAATTAAAAGTAATTTAATAAATTATCCACAAGGCACTATGTTTAAAACCGTGACCTCTAATTTCACCCCCACAGGTAATATCTTGTAAGTAAACTGTACTACAGTATGGCAGTGTCTGTTTATTACATTTATTTACCAGATTGCCAATAATGCGCCAATCAAAGGTACTTATATGGCTGTTTTTATTTTTAAAAAGAATATTTTGAACAAAAGTGGCAAGGATGGGATCGGTGAAATGGGAATGGGATTCTTATTAATTAGGAGCACATTTTGTGGTATAAAAATTACCTTGTTCACCAATAGTTTTACAAATTCGGAGTATGTTTCATTTTTCCTTTTTTTCCCCTTCTAAAACACATCAGTCATTTATGAAACGTGAAAGGATCTCTCGAGTTCGTCCTTGAGGAGCTTTATTTTCACCCGACTCTCATCGTTCTCTCTCCACTGAGTGCATATCAGAGTTTGTTTAAAGTCGACAGCGTTAATTAAATTAAGTTAGGTCTAGCAGAAGGCACAGTCGGGACTTATTCTCTTGTGTGTGCTTTAATCCCTGTTCCCTGAACTGGTCTGCCCCCTTCAGGATGCCTAAGGCTTTGCAGGCTGGGTTTTTTCTTTTCTTCCATTTTTGGCATTTTTTTTCTTTAACTGGTAGCACCTGAGCACTGCCCTAAAGATTCTTGTGCTAGAGAACGGAAATTTGTTTGAACCCTGGAGTGAAACCATAAACCCTAAATTTTTCTGCTCTGTGCTTCGGCTGTATTCTGCATTATGTGAAATTCACTTGAATGTGTCTGCTAGCTGGAAAAAGTAAATACACAGCATTAGACAAAGTCATTTTATTCATTCAGTCACAACGTTAAAGTAATTTCCTGGATGATATTGTGTCATCATGCTGTCGCTTTCATCGTCTTTGTCGGTAAAACTCTTTTGTCTTTAAGGAAGCAAATGGTATTTAATTCTGTAAAGTGTTTTAATAAAGGCTAGCAGAGGTTTATAAGAGCTAATGCCACTTTACTGCCGTGTCGCTGACCTCATGAGCCTCAATGACATTTCCAGACAGAGCTACTGCTAGTCCTCTCTCACTGTCTGTCTGTTTCTCATCTATGATGAAATTGTAATTGCTGGTTGTTCCAGCTGGCCTCCTAGACCACTCTCATGCTGGCCAAAAGGTACAGCCTGCTGGGAAACATGGGCAACATAAGTAATGCAAAAAAAACAACAAAAAACGAAACAACTACTAAAAAAACCCCGGCAGCAAATAAGCATCAGACCTGCAAAACACTGGCGTGAATCTGAGACCCGCCATTTGCAGTGAGTTCTTACAGAGATTGGGGAGGAAAAGAAAGAGAGGTGAGAGAGGGAAAGAGATGTGTCTCCATGGTGATGGGACTGATTGACAGGCTCTTGAGCGGGTGGCGGTGAGGTGTTGGCCAAGGCCCAAAACTTGAGGGGGGAAAAAGAAAATGGCCGCTGCAACACCAGCTGTCACCGTCAGCGTTGTCTTAGGAACCAGAGAGTGGGAATTGTGTATGGATGGTGTGTGTGTGTATGTGTGTTTGTGTGTGTGTGTGTGTGTGTGTTTGTGTGTGTGTGTGTTTTATTTTCCCAGGCCAGAACCTATAGACTTTGTGTCTCCCTGAACAGCGCAATGCTCGAACATTTTTCCTGGGTCGTCTTCTAATTTTGTGTAAATAAATGAATAAATAATATTTCAAATGAACCTATATACATAGTAAATAATAACTTTACCTTACTTGAAACTTTCCCACAAATTTATAATAATAAATAAATATATATGTTGATGTTAATCCCACAGTTTTGTGCATGAGGCACACAAACCTAATACTCTTGCTTTCTTCAGTCTTTTCAACACTATTATAATTAATGTTGTCATTAAGAAATTCAGGCAATATTATTTATTATTTGCATCACATGATTCATATTCTCTGTTTATATTTATCGGGAAAAGACAGGAAAAGTGGGTAAGTGTGTGTGTGTGCGTGTGTTAAAACAAAAAAATGACTGAGTCTAAACATATGTGTGAGCTGAAGCAGAATGTACCATTAGATGACTTCATGCATTTCTTTCATCTCTTTTCTAAATGAATTTCAAAAAAAGAGAAGAAAAAAAGAAAAGAAACAGAAACAGCTGTGAGTCCATTTCCCTGCAGATATAGCTATACCAGTAGGGTATAAAAAAAAAAACCTCTTTATAATTGTCTCTGTGTGACATTAACACAAAAAATTTTTTTTTACAGGAATAAAATTATATAATGGTTAATAATCGCTGGGTTTATGGGAGAAATAGAAATAAGTAAATACTTTGAAAGGAAATATGCTTTGTATTTATTTTTTTGGTAACTAAAAAAAAGGGTGAAGAGACAGAGTGTTGTATATTGTTTTTAATTTCTGCATGTGTGTGTGAGAGAAAGAAAGAGCAGGAGCAGTCGTTCTCTGACCGCGGGCATGTCGGGTCATTGGCATCAGACCAAATTTTCCCGATTCGAAAATGTCTGCCCTCCAAACGTCCGTAGAAGAAAAAGGAGCGCAAGAGAGAGATGTTTGTATCTCGCTCTCACGCTACCGTTTTCACCTAGAAGAGTGAAAGCGATGCACTTTCTGCCTCGCTGTCAAACACACAATCATATCTGAGACAAGTGCTGCTAATAAATGCTAATCCCTACAAATGCTAGAGAAGAGTGGAATATATTATCAGGAAGAAAAAGAATATGAATGATGTTTCAGCTTGGAAAGGGAAAAACGGGACTGGTGTGTGTGTGTGTGTGTGTGTGTGTGTGTGTGTGTGTGTGTGTGTGTGTGTGTGTGTGTGTGTGTGTGTGTGTTTAATTTCTGTATATTTGGATTGTGAAGTAAAACAGCGCATGAAATATTTGCTCAAAAGATTTATACAAAAAGATTTTTAAACACTTATTTTTTTAAAATATGTTTTTAGATGAATTATTATTGATTATAATAATTATTGTTATATAGGTTGTTATAATTATAAATGAATATAATAAATATTAAAGAATACGTTTTTTTTAATCATCTTGATTATTACAAATAGAAGCATGCGAAAAAATAATTCCAGTTTCCTCCTTACATTAATGTTATGAACAATTTGTGATTTAATTTAAATGTTTATTGAATTGATTGATTGATTGATTGATTGATCTGATTTATCATAGTGTGTATCATACTATTCTCAGGGTGAAAATGATCCTAAAGATGCTCAACGCACTGGCAGCCATTTTGTGTGAGCCCTACTAATCAAATTAGCGCCATCCTGTTTGTTTACACGCACATTTTACAAAGGGAACTTTTGTTCAGCTGCAGCTGCAGATAACAGAGCGGTCCCGAATATTTTGGCCAAAGGAAAAAAGAAAAAGTAATGTAGTCATGCGGTGATGAATTCCTCATGCTGTCTGTGACAGCAGCATTACGTGTTACACAGCTGTTCAGTGTTTCTTTTCAGAAAAGTAATTCTGTGGGAATCTTATGGAAGTTACCAAAGTCAGAGTAATAGAAAACTAATAAAAGGATCTTTTTTTTTTTTAATTCCATTTCGTGTGTCATGTTAAAATGCTTGTAATATTTTCTGCACACACACATGACTGTGGGAAACACATTACACTTTCTGTATTGAGGTTATCACTGGGCTGTGTGTGTGTGTGTGTGTGTGTGTGTGTGTGTGTGTGTGTGTGTGTGTGTGTGTGTGTGTGTGTGTGTGTGTGTGTGTGTGTGTTGCACATGCAGTACTGCAGTATTCTATTTCCTGAAGATGTCCAGCAGACTTTTCAGTAGCTCAGGTGCACATGTAAACATAGTCATAGTTACACAACATCCAGCTACATCTAATCAAATACAAAAAGTGCACAAATACAAGTACTGTGATCACCGTCAGTAACAGTATGTCAGGGATAGAGTAAGAGTTCTGTGCAGATTGGCGTGGTTACAGCACATAATGTACGGACAGAAAACGGTAACACAGCATCTATAACATGTTTATAACACAAGACATCAGGAAATGTCAGTATTTTGTTTGAAAAGTCTATAGGGCTGGAGGAGTGAAAAGTCTATAGGACCTTTGTAGAGACTTAGAGGAAATAGAAGAAATTGTCACTAATTTCAGGACATTAATAATAATAATTATTATTATTATTGTTGTTGTTGTTGTTGTTGTTGTTGTTATGGTTGTTGTTGTTAGATGTTGTTCCGTTTTTCTCCCATGCGGTGTCTGAGAGCTAAGTCTCATAAGGTTGTGATACAGAAGAGAACATGCATTGGTCAGGGTCATTTGTGTGGTGGCTGAAAGATACAGAGAAAACAGAGAGAGAGAGAGAGAGAGAGAGAGAGAGAGAGAGAGATGGCAGGATGGACCACTAAAGGTTGGCAAAAAACGAAGTGACGGTCATCGGCTCATTTTATTGGCAAGGCGAAGGTTTGTATTGTCCAAGCTTTGGGTAAGGACTATTGTGAATATTAGATAATAATAAAGGAGGATATTGTTATCAGTTTTACTAAATAATAATAAAAATGTGTGGCTTGTGTCACACTGAAATTTATCCCCCCTCACATCAAAGAAGCATCTTCCACAAGCTCTGATTTAGGGGGAGCGTTCGGGCCTCAGTGCCATCCAACACTGCGGGGAAAGTTCAGTTCACGCCAAGTGAGGAGGAGAGAGAGGGCCGGACGCAGAGAGAAAGAGGGTAGGAATGAAGGATGGTGAGAGCAATAGAGAGGATGGGAAAGGGGCTTTGGCATGACACTATTCTTTTCCTTACCGGGACGAATTACAAAAACTGTTTCCTAATCCGAGAAAGAGATACATGAAACAAAAAACAGGGCAAAAGTAGGACGAGAGCGAGAGGGAGAGAGAGAGAGAGAAAGAGAGAGGGAGAGAGACTTGAGAAACATTCGGGTCAATTGCCCACCCAGGTAGCCTTCCTTCTGCCCCTTTGAGTGTGTTTGCGAGAGAGAGTGTGTAAGTGTCAGCTCCCCTCTGTGTGTATATTTGAAGGGGTTTTCTGAGTCTATTATCCCCTACCTGACCCCTCTATTCATCTCCCACAATCCTTCACAGCAGCTGAGCAGGTAGTACAGCCCCTTAGCCCTTTTAGCGTTTAGCTTTAACCGCACGCCGACTGCTTTTTAAACAAAAAAGACTTTAAATGAATCTGATTGAGATTGTTCATGTGTCATTTAGCCTGTAAGCCGAACTAAATCAAGCTAAGATAAATCTGCATTCTTCACTTCAGCTCCTAGCCCTTTAGTGTTAATATTACTATTTTAATTTGTAGTGATACATAATTAAAATCTATGTTCAGAACAATTTCATGTCCTCAGTTTGGTTTGAAAATTTAATTCAATTAATAAATAAATACTTGTTCACAGCAGCAACAGGTTGCCATGTGGAAGAGCAAGAAAAAAAACCTGAAGAAGTCTGAATGTTGTTTTTTTTCCCTTTCCCTATTTTTTTTTTATTATTTTCAAACGCCATGTTTGTGCAGAAATCACAGATTCACCATAAGGGCTGCTTTGCATTTTTAATTTAGTAACTAACATATGAATACATTTGCATATTAATTAGTTGCCGATTAAATCATGCATACATAATTGCCTGCTTACTGTGTTTAATGTTTGTCAGAATCGTGCGAGGCCCTGGCTTGATTAATGCCATTTCTGAGATTACAATTGGACCCAGCCACGGGTTCGAGGGTTCAAGAAGCTGAAAAATAGTTTGGGGGGGAAAAAAGTTTCTTGACAGCGTGCATATTTCAGAGATTTTAGAAGCCCAAAACAGCAGCTTCTTCTTAGACCTTTTCAAATTCCTCCCCTATGTGCTGTTTGCTAATGCAGCTCTTAATTACACTGCCTATGCAATTTTCTTTTTCTTTTTTTCCTATTTGATCCAGTCTTGGTTTTGGTTTCGCCAGTTTATTGTATACGACCCCGCAATTGAATTAGGGGCCGAATAAAAAAACTTGAATAAAAAAAAGGATTCATTAAAAATAAAAGAGAGGAACGGAGGCTCCTCATTAGTCTTAACAATGTTTTTTTTTTCTTTGTTTTTAAAGAAGCATTTGTGTGATCCGGCGATTACGCCAAGCTGAGTGAAATAAAGCTGATTTAGAGAACACAATAGGCCATGTGAATACACAACTCACTCTCTTTATCTCTCTCTCTCTCTCTCTCTCTCTCTCTCTCTCTCTCTCTCTCTCTCTTTATTTCACTCAGCTTTCATCGCTCTCTCTGCATGCATTTAAATACTTTTTCTGCATGGACTTTGAGCACATCTATGTCTCAGAGAGAGATACAGTATTGGCCTTCAGTGGATGCATCTCACTATGATATTTTGAGAGCACAATTTGTTCTTTATTAATTTCTCTCCTATATTTGTTTAGCCATCTTTAGCCTTTTGTCTGCTTAATCGGAGCCTTAGATGATTAAAAGTATGGAATGGAATCATTTGTTCTTGTTCCTTCTTTGTCTAAGGTGAAAACAGTAAAAGAAGGGCAACGTGTCAGATAAGAACTTTCAATGTAAAGGAATTATTTAAAGGAATTGTTTAAAATAAACAGAGAGACTCAACACATAAAACAAAAATTATGACATTTGAAATGTGAGTTTTGTAGCTTGAATTTAAAATATAATACAATGCAAAATGATTAAAGAGATTGTTGCATTTTTTCCCCAGTTTTAATTCCTGCCCATGAGAGCGAAAAAATCTGAAGAAAAAATAGTGAATTATTGATACACACACACACACACACACACACACACACACACACACACAATAAAAATCATTCGGTTATAGCTGTTTCAAGTCCCTATTAAGTGACTCTCAAACATGTGGATCTTCCTGGCCAAATCTGGCTTTTCTAAAAATGACAATATAAGCCCCACGGACACAAGGACCTTTCAGATCGAGTGATTCTGCAGCATTTTTAAAGATTTAAGCTTTTGCAAATCAACGTTTTCCAGCAGTCGATATAGCGCACAAGATGAACGCTGCCTCATGTGTTATACAAGCTCCTAGTACTGTCAAACACTCCAGAGTTCTCGATGCTGGGTTAATATTTGTATTTTATTACAACTGGTGTGTAACCACATTTTGTACTTACCACACGAGTAACGAGGGATCGCCTGGACCTCTTTGCTGGCAGCAGAGCAGCTTTTCTCTCCTTTCAAATGCTAAAATGATAACAGAAAGATCAGAGTTGTTGGCTTTGTGTGTAGAAATGTGGTCAAAAAGAACCACAAGAGGGAAAATGTGCATGTCTTGTGGATTTGTCTGTGTATGTGTGTGCGTGAGTGTGTGTGTGTGTGTGTGTGTGTGTGTGTGTGTGTGTGTGTGTGTGTGTGTGTGTGTGTGTGTGTGTGTGTGTGTTTCTATTT